>NW_015151691.1:197883-198715 GCF_000732505.1 Cyprinodon variegatus
GCGAGTCCTTCCGTATAACAATGACCTCGTATGTGATTGGAGGAGCTATACTCAGAAGAACTTTATCTCCAGTTCCTTTGTTTGGATTTTACTGGTACGTGATCAATGGCTGGACGACGTCTAGCGTTCAACTCGCCTTCGACTCCTCTTGGACGCGATGGCGACTTTTTTTACAGCTGCTGGAATCGAGGCAGAGTGTGCTAGCTGATGAGGAAGTGGAACTCTGGAATGGCCGCCGCCATTTCGTAGGCCGGATCTCACTGAACTATGTGTTAAGCTGCAGTCCCGGTTAGAAGCGATGCCGAAGTACAGGGCCACGCACAGTAGGCGTCTGCACATCGGACCTGCCTCGGAGGGAATGCTGCCAGTTACCTCCAACCCCGAGGAGGCAAACGGACAGTTCACGGAGTTGTAATTTTTGGATACGCATGTGCGGGCAGATCCTCGCGTTGTATATAGTTGTGTTTGTTTTAATAAAAAATATATATATATATTTATGTAAATATAAATATAAATATAAATATATATATATGCCAACCAATCACGAGCGATTTTACTTGTTTAAAAAGAAGTGGTTCCGTCCAATACACAGTAAGAAGATTTTTGTTATTTTAAACAAATTTTTTTGTCAATTACAACAACATAAAAAATTTAATCTATAATAATCCATAACTTATAGACAGCTGATTGATAATATCAGTTGTTTTTTTCTTTTTTTTATGTCACCAACTCTTAGTTCAATCTGAAAAACTCACACAGAGAGAAAAGATAATTAGAAGAATTTATTGATAAAAAGTATAGTCTTTGGCGCTCAGACCTCGGCAGGAACATT
>NW_015151691.1:200769-204557 GCF_000732505.1 Cyprinodon variegatus
AAAAAAAAAAAAATGCCACGATGGCATCCCTGCCCGCAGATATCTCGAATCATATATTTCTCAGTCTCTTGTTCTGCATCAGTCATTTCTAAACGCAATTGCTCTCCCTGCTAGGTCATCTAAATTTGCTATGCGCATTATTCCTCAAGGTCGCTCTTTAATTTCCCTGTTGTTGATCCGGCTAATGCCGTTCCCTCCACCTTGGTCAGGTTACTCTGAACGAAGGCTGCCGTTCAGATCTTCCTCTGGTCCAGACCGCTTCTAAATTGGAACCGAAAATCTTTTTTCTACGACGACATTATCAATCTCCTGACATGCTCCAAATTTTTACGGATGCTGCCCCATCCGTAGGTTTTGGGGGGTTCTTTCAGGACAGGTGGTTCGCGGGTCCATGGCCTCTTTTATTCAACACCCAATCATCTGCTTGTGTGAGGTCTACCCTTAGCCATAGCTTGCCGTCGTGGGGCCGCTTTGGGAAAGGAAATGCATCCACCCACCGCATAACATTGCAGTAGTTGAAGTCACTAATAAAGTCGCTCCTCCTCCCAGCTTCTCATGCCCTTCATCAGAAGCATCACCTGGCAAGCAATCACTAACAATTTCATCATCTCAGCACGTCATGTTTCAGGCATTCTAAAGCACTTTCATTACATTGAGGGTTACCCTACGTCCACTCGATGGTTCCTTCATCACCTCAGGATACTTTAGAATAATGTGGCCTTCCCTCTAGTGGGTATTCTGGGCATTCGTTCCGGACTGGAGCAGCTACAACAGCAGCTACTCGCTGGGTTGCTGAGGCTTCCCTCAGCACTGGGCCGATGGTCATCATCGGCCTATACCTCATTCATCCACCCAGAACTCTCATCTATTTTCGCAGCTCAGCTCTCTCTCTGCCTCTAGGTAACTCTATTACAAATACTGGTGGTGGTTCGAACTCATTCTCATCATTTTCTGACCTAATCACGACCATCCTCTACTCATTTTTTTTTCTACTCCTACTCTTTATCAGTTATCTACATTATTCCCTGCTTCATGCAGTCTTCCATGCTGTCTCCTTGCTATATTCATGCTGTCTTCATTCTGGCTCGCATCCATGCAATCTCACCTTTTATGTCAGGCATTAACATGCATTCTCTTGTGTGTCACGTCGCGTCTGGTCTGCGTCTCGTCATGCGTCCTTTACGCATTCTGCCATGCATTCCCTGATGCATCAATATGCACCCTGTCTGTGTCTCGTCACGTGTCTTGTATTTCGTCATGTCATTCGTTCTCATATAAGTTATCATCCGCAAGAATCATCCGCAAGATCATTATCAGACTCATCCGCAAGATTCATTATCAGACTCATCCGCAAGATTCATTATCAGACTCATCCGCAAGATTCATTATCAGACTCATCCGCAAGATTCATCATCATCACCATCATCATCATCATCATCGTCATCGTCGTCATCATCATCGTCATCATCTTCATCATCATCGTCATCATCATGGGTAAGTTTTCATCATCATCATCATCGTCATCATCGTCGTCGTCGTCATCGTCGTCGTCGTCATCGTCGTCGTCATCATCATCGGTAAGTTTTCGGCGTCAACCGTGGTCGCCATTCTCAACAACAACCTGGCTCGGTAAGTTGTTTGCAAACCTTCTCAGAATTTCATTACACATTCTTTTATTCTGTCCCTAGTATATGCCTTACGACCATACGGACTCTCCGGCCTCGACCTCGGCTTTTGGGGGGAACATCCCTATTCTCATTCATCTACCTATGCATGTTAAAGCATAATTCAGCATGAATGTTCCTGCCGAGGTCTGAGCGCCAAAGACTATACTCCTTATCAATAAAATTCTTCTAATTATCTTTTCTCTCTGTGCGAGTTTTTCAGATTGAAATGAAGCTCTAGCGGAAGTTCAATTGAAGAAACTCTGGCTTACTTCATCCATCAGAAGCTGATCCGTCTCCGACGCGAGCCAATAAGCTTCAAACTACTCCACCACGAAGCCCAATCAGCATCCTGCTTTCACTTCATAAGCACCTTCAAATCCCCGTCTCAGCCCGCTATCCAGCAAACGCAATGTCAGATTTTATTCAGACGACAATTCACAATTCTCCCTGCTCGGAGAAGCTCCCGCTTAGCCGCTCTCACATCTCCTTCTTCCGCGTTACACTCCAAGGGTGTATTGCCAGGCTCCGACCTAGACTCTGCTCAGCTGTCTCAACTAGCCTCCCTCCTACCTCCTCGTGATTCATCCCCATCTCCCTCGCCTTCCGCACTTCAGTTGCTCCGATTCCTGGCCGCAAAAGAACATGCAAGTCCTCCGCTCCCCTCGCCAAGCGCAGAGGGCCTTCCAGATCTGTCCCAGCAGCAGCCACCGCTACCCCCGCTCCTTCTCATCGTTTCGATGCAAGCCTTGGACCTTCTCCAGCTTCCCGATTCATAGCAGCTCCCCCGTCTAATCCTTCTGCCCTTGTACAGCTCTCAGCCTCCCTCCGCTCCACTGGACTCACTCACTCAATCCGTTTCGACGCTGTCCGCACGCTCCAAAATTGGAAAATCCCCGCACTGCCACATCATCCCTGCCGCTGTCTGCTCAGACGGACCTCCCCCTCCCCTCCCCTCATTCACATTAGGGAACGCCCGCCCCGGGCCAGCCCTAGGTAAGACGTATTCAACTATGTTTTCATTCATAATTTTCTATCTATTTGAGTTCGCTCATTATGCTTTGTCTGCCTCTTATTCAGGCATACTTATATTTCCATGCATGCTAACATTTCCACTAGCCTCATTCTAATTATTCAAGGGAAATATGTGAATTTAGTCTCTCTCATTCTTCCCTCCCCTGAAGTCGATCAGCAGGTCGCATCAGCAGGTGACGTCACAGTTTTCTTTTAATCATCCGATCTCTGTCTATCCAGAGATCTTTCTGTTGGCCAATTTCTTGCCGCATTCAGCATCGCGATGACTCAGAGCTTCTGCAGGAGGCTCATCCGAAATCAGTCTGTCCCCGCCGTGTACGCTTCATATAAAATCGTACCTCAGTCTTAGCAGCCCGTCACCTTACCACCCCTTATCATTATTTCTGATCATCGTCCTGTCTCCTTCATCATCTGACGTACTTTGTATTTCATTCTTTCTGGTCTTTCCCAAGGATTTCATCTAGGAGTTTATAACCCCCCCTCTCTCACCCACATATCCCCTAATCTCATCTGCTTTGAAAGACCAGATACCGTGGATCTACTTCTTCATAGAGTTCAAAGGGTTCATGATCGGTCCCTTCAAACCTCCCCCCTTGCTCCCTTTAGCGTTAGCCCTCGGAGTAGCTACTAGAAATACTCTGGGGAAGAGGCTCTTTCTAGATTTATCCGCCCCCCACCCGGGCCGCCACTCCTCGATCAATAGCTTCATTCCGCTGCCCCTTTTCCCTTATTACGCTTCGTGGATCACGCTATTCCTCTGATCAAAAGCACCAGCAGGAGCCTGGCTGGCTAAAGCCGATACCACCGATGCATTTAAAACCGTCCCCATTCATCCCTCCCAATGGCACCTGTCGTGCTAAATGGATCCTTCTTCTATCTTGCCGTCCATTTGACGTTCGGGTACAGGAGTAGTCCATGTCTTTTGGTAAATCTCTCCTCAATTTCACCCATCTTCATGCGTTCTTCATCTCCTGGATGACTTCCTTCTATTGATCCTCCCTCTAACTTCCCAGTCTGTCTCTTACCAGCTAAAGGAGCGCTTTTCCGGCCTCAGTGTTCCCCTGTCCAAAAAAAAAAAAAAAAAAAAAA
>NW_015151692.1:0-1609 GCF_000732505.1 Cyprinodon variegatus
TACAGACTATTGCTGTCATGATGGGTCTAATGTGTTTTGCACTCATAGAGATGGAAAGAAGTTTAACAGTTTATTGAAACGCAGTTGCAAAAAGAGACAAAACTACTGGTTTCTCAGCTTGGTGGGATCCAGCATTCATCAAAAATGCTGAGTTCAAGGTTGGCAGGAAAAAAGGCAGATGAGTGAAATATAGACTGACTTGGACTCACTGTTGTGGTCTGAGGTAGCTCTAGAGTTCCTGTTTGTGGAGGCTGGAACTGTTTATGGAGACGACTTAGCTGGAGGGCGAATTGGCAGACTTATGGTGGTCCTGTGGAGCAGTGGAGCAGACTGTCTAGTTTTCCTGAAGTGGGTGGCATTCTGAAAATGTGAAACGTATCTTTTCTCAGTGTGAAGAGAGGATTTCTTCCAGGGCTTGAAGGACCAGATTTATCCAGTGAATCTGTAGAAATCCTGCCAAAGATGCACAAGAGAAAAACAAGGTAAGTGCTAGAGGTCTCAGATGAACAAAAACTCAAAGAATTACTGCAAAACTCAGAGGGGCTAGAGCACCCAATGCTGGCACACTCTGGCCAGGAGGTGGTGACAGTCTGCTGCTCAAATACTCCTCAGACGGTGATGACCAATTAGCTACCGGTGTGAGTAGTTGAGAGGAGCAAGAGGCCCTTCAGGCCAACAGAGAACCCATGGCACCATCTGGTGGATGCACAGAGACACTGAAAAAGAAAACAAAGCTGCCCCCACAAACTGGAACCACAACAGTTCCACATATTTGCAGATCTTAGTACACATTTGCAGATACTCGTAAAGACAGACGAACCTCCTCGAACATTTTCAAATCCCATTCTACACACAAAAATCTAGATACAGACACACAACTCTCTGCACACATTTCCAAATAATATTGCAACAATATTGCTCCCATACAAATCCACCATCCATCACATTGGATTAGTAAAGCAGAGCGTTCATGGGCAACAGCCCAGCATCCAAACATCTGCATAGCAGCAATAGCCATGAGATGAAATGATACATCAGCACATTGAAGGCCCCAGCATTTATTGTTTTATTAGGGAAGATTTAAATTCAGGCATCTTTCCAGAGTTATTTAGGAAAGTCAGGCATCATCAGCTGCTCAGCTGCTGCTTCTAGCTGCCACCATCATCCTCGTTCTGTTGGGTCCACAGGGTTGTGTGCTGAGCTGTGTTAGGGTTTTTATTACCTTCTTAGGTCTTTGGGCCCTTTTCCTGTCCAAGCTTTTATACAGTCCCACCACTGTCCGCCTGAGGCTCCCCTCTCACCTTCAGGTCCATCCCGTTTTTCACGTATCCCAAGTCAAGCCAGTGACCTCCAGCCCTAAGACTTCTTCATAAACATTCTAAACCGCCTCCTGACTCGTATTGTTTCTACACCAGATTCTACTCTAGAATCATGTCACGTTCATTTAGTATTTGGTGCAGCTTTGATTATTAGTCACCTTCTGTTGCTACTAATTCAGGGTTGCTTTTCTTTTTGCTTCTTAATCCTTTAGTTCTATACATATATTTATCATTTTCACTTCCTAACTAATGTTCCTAGAATAAAATCAAGATCTCCTTCATGACTGGGC
>NW_015151692.1:4769-11533 GCF_000732505.1 Cyprinodon variegatus
TTATTAAAGTATTTCATATTCTGATTCTGATGGTTCTGTTATAAACTCTTCTGTTAAGATAGGGGTTTCCCTGCTGTGATGGAGCCTGACCTGAAGAGAAGCAACATTTATGTTTAATCCAGTTGGACCAGTTTCTAAGCAACAGGTTTGCATTTCTAAAGATGTTTGTTCTTTAACTAAACTCACATTTTGACTCCACCCAGGAAAACATTGTCTGGTTTTACAGACAATCCAGACCAAGCCGGTTCTGCTGCTACTGGACCTTAGTGAACTCTTACTGGTGACCAGAACAAGGTCCTCAGAGACGGGCTCAGACTGGACCTGCTGGAGCTTTCCTGCTTGTGATCTCAGCAACAGGAAATTCTTTGTATATTATTTCAAAAGTTTCTATTTTCTCCGCATTTTTTCGTTTTATCCCAGTTTAGGCTTAAAACGATGAAATTGCTGTTTAATGTTTCAGGAACATTGTTCTTCACTATTAACCCTCTAATGCCAAATCTATCGTATTTGATACGTTTCCTGAAATGTTTTGCCTCTGACACCTTTTGCATAATCTAATGGTAAAAACTGTTCAAAATCCTATTGTACACAATCAGATATACCTGATAACAGCCAGTAGAAGACTACACAAAAAATAATCTTGACTTATCGCATAGTAATAAATTATTATTATCAAAAATGTATTTCTGTCTTTTCTTTTTACATATTTTCTTAAAAGGCCAAATAAGGACTTCAAACCAAAACAAAGTAATTTTCTGTTTTGTTTTATTCTTGGATCGGGCTTTAAAGGGTTAAGTATTTTATTTATGTTTTTTATGCATGTTTTTGTGTTTTCATACCTTTATTTTCCAGAGTTTCAATGGTACCTGATGTTTTTATCCACCAATTATTGTTTAGATCATATAGATCCTGACAGGGTTTAAAGGTTGAATCTTTTCCACCGGACAGTACAAGAAAAGCCTTATAAATAAAGCTGAACTGACTGATTGTGGTTCTGCATCCTCTCGCTGGTTTATTAGAAGCAGGACAAATCAAACAGACA
The DNA here is from genome assembly GCF_000732505.1 of Cyprinodon variegatus. NCBI lineage: Eukaryota > Metazoa > Chordata > Actinopteri > Cyprinodontiformes > Cyprinodontidae > Cyprinodon > Cyprinodon variegatus. The sequence continues at coordinate 5,812 of NW_015151692.1, forward strand.
CACCTTGTTCAAATGCAAACAGAACTTTATTGAAACAAAGAGAATCCATGAGCATGAAGTTACAGTATCTGACACTTTCACACATGGGGACCATAGAACCAGAATATTTAGAGAGAAGTAGAAGAACAAAATGCCACCATGAAACCAATTGGGAGGAAACTTTTTTGCTTTTCACTGAGCATGCTCAGCTCTGTTTCCATGGAGATTCACTAGTAATAGCCCAGGTATAGCGGAGTTGCAGGGAAGCATGGGCAGCCATCACCAGAGTTGAGGTTCCCCTGGAGGACTCTGACCCCAACACTCTCATACTCAGTCATGCGGTCCTGGTTGTAAATCAGAACCATGTTGCTGATTGGATTCTTGTTGGCCTCTTCTTTCTTGAACCACAGGAATACTTCGTTGCCTGTATTCCCACTGTTGAGATTTACTGAGGGGATCACTAAAGAGTAGCCCCCATTTTGATATCTCTGATACTCATCCTTGTTGGTGGAGACTTGCAGGGTGGTATAGTTCCCATCCTTGGTGGTGGAGGGAAGGTACCAGAGGAAGACTGGCCTGCCGTTAACACCTCTGTTGGTGCTTTCATCCACTCTGATGAACCCATTTTTGAAAAGTTCTTCGTCGTTTTCATAGTGGTCAGTAGTTTGCATGCTTTTGATGTAGGTCTTCTGCTCTCTCTTCACCCACAGGAAGGCGGCCTCTCCAGTTCCCCTGTTCAGGTTGCAGGCCAGCTTCTCCCAGCCAAAGGTGAACTTCCTGGCTTCATCCTTACGTGACACCTCAATGTCTGTGATGGGAACATGATTCTCTTCAGTACCATTCAAGTACCACAGGTAGACCGGGTCTCCACCTGTTCCAGTGTTGATGTTCTTTTCACACTTTGTGAACCCAGTACTTCTCAGGCCCTCTTCCATGCCCTTGGTGAAGGAAAATTGGATCCTGGTGATTCCACCGCTGGGGCCCTCTTTGTACCAGAGTTTAACTGGATGACTACATTGGGTTTTGCTCAGATCGGTTGCGCACATGTTGTATTGCTGTGCCCTGAAATAATTCTCTTCAGCTGCTGTCAGAGACACTCCAAGGGCAACGACAAAGTTGGTCATGTTTGATCTCTGCAATAGAGAAATTGAGAGGATCAGATTCTACACATCTCACAGCTGGCTGCTTTAGACTGAAGCACTAAACTAAAACTAACAGTGAGACATAACGCAGTTGCAGCTTGTCTGGAACAGAAGAAGAGGTGGAGACCTACCTGTCTGCAGATGCTGATTGGTTGGTTGAAGTCTTTTGGCTGTTGAAGGCTGCTGTACCTGAGCTCCTCACCTGGTCTTTATATACCTGCTGGGGACAGAGCTGTGGGGGGAAAGCTCCACCTCCCAGGAGACCAGTTTCCTGGAAACACCTGATGTAGATTAAAAAAATAATCGGTTGATTACCTGATCCACCCACCTGCTGCCATGAGCCAGTTCCAGAGAAACTGAAGGCTGGAGCCTTTGTGTAGTGGGAGTTTTTATGGCCTGAAGAGGTGAGACAGCGGCACAGGTGTCAGGAACATGGTCTTGGTTTAGAACCTGCTGACGATTTGGGACAGGTTAGGTTTGGAACCATCTGGTCATCCTCAGTGACAGGTTTCACTTATAACAGGAGAGATATAAATATTTGGTAGTGTTTCACATTTATAGGTACACCTAAAATAACTTAATTTAGAATAGCAGGTAAGTTTAATGCCTATCAAACATCATTTCAGAATATTCCATCAGTGTTACTCTGTTCTATTGCTCAACCCCACTGGGACTGATTCCTGTTGTGCTCCTCTTTGCTCCCTGGATTCATATTTTTATTTTTGCTTCTTTAAATCCACAGAGACTACTCGCTGCCTCTGACTCTTTGCTTTTGGGTGCGCAAAACATGACCCTTATTACAAGTTGCTAATGCTTTTGGTCCTCATTTAAGCCATTCTGGACAATTATCTGCTTTTTCCCACATTTTCAGTTGCTATTGTCATGTTGATCCAAACATTTTCTCTTGGTCTCTGTTGAAAAGTCTTGACCTTCACAACATTTAGGCAGAAGTTCATTTCATATCTTAACAGGCAATTGTTGCAGCATGTTGTCATAATGTTGGCATTTTTCTGCATATTTCAATTAAACCTGTTTTTCTAACTCTGTCTTCAATGGATGAATTGTTCCAAGATGGATCCTGATGTTCTCCAAAGTAGGTAAACATTATAGAAGCAGCTATCATACCCTATATAGCCTTATATGTGGCCTTATACTTACTTAGCAACAAAGAGTATGCAGTTGACAGGGTGTTTGAATCCTAGCAGTACATGCTGAAGGTCAAGTATGAACTATAACAAGGTTCCTAATGGCTGATTCGTACGTAATCAGATGATAAATTATTAGGTTTTGGCATAAACAGAGAACATCAGTATAAACATGCTTTCCAGTGTCAGAGCAATCTCTGGCTTTGACCAGCATACATAAGGTTTCGACAGAACATTCCGTTGTGCACGTGCATCTACGTAGAGCGATATTGAGACTATAAAAAACCTGAGATGTAATTAGAGTTGGGGGAAAACCGAGATGTCATAAGAGAATTCTACCAATGAGCTTCCACAACATGTGAAGCATCAGATCAACCAGTTATTGAAACTAGTTCAAAGGTGCATCTCTAGAACCATCAACTGGATGTAGTGTTGATAGTAGGAGCACAATGTTTCAGTTCTGCCTGCTAAAGGACAAAGATTTGGATGGGCTGAGAGAATATGTGCCAGTTTCCACCCCTCCAGCATCATCAGGCAGTGGCTTCATCAACAGGACGGAGTCCCTTTCAACTCAGTTCAATTCAAACAACTCGTTCCAGAAACATTGTTAGTGCAACTGAGAGTTAAAAAATGTCAAAGATAATTGATAAATAAAAAACACAGAAATATCTTTGGGTGCTGGCCGACAGAAGCTGAATGGCTGAGGGAATGAAGGAGTTTAATTATTGGTTGATTTTCTGTTTGGGAACAACGTAGCACCGTGGTGAATGCATTAGCATAAAGTGAGCTCTGAGAACATGGTTAGCATGGCTCGGGATGGATTTAGTTTCCTGAACGACTCCTTTGTTCCAAAAGAGCTCAGGTCTGACATCTGGACTCCTGTGATCTCACTGCACACCTTAACTCTGCTGTTCAGAACATTGTTGTCTTTGAGGGATAGTCCATGAGACCAACACACAAGAGAAAACATTAAAAGACTTGCAAGAAAACAATAGCAAAAAAGGAAACATTTTAAATACCGGCTGATAAGCTGATAGACCAGAGTAAACTGTTTACTGAACTCTTTTAACATTCTGCTCGGTGTTTTTATCAAACTTAAGGGATGAACAGAACCCAGAACCCAGATATTTGGATTAGTCCACAGTCTGGACCGCCTCACCATGGATAGAACTGAGTTAAGAGGTGGTTGGTTTTTCCTACGGTTGATAATCAATTCTTTAGTTTTAGTCAGATTGAAATCCAGAAAGTCATCATGACATCATTCAGTAAAATCAGGTAAGGCGTGGCCGTGGTCCGAATCTGCTCCCTCTGAGAGAGACAGCAGGACAGCATCATCTGAGAACTTAATAACAAAACTGTTCTCCTGTGTGGACCTGCAGCTGTCTGTGTGCATGAAGTAGAGAAGTGGAGATCAAACCCAGTCCTGAGGAGAACCAGTGCTGGAGGTTGATAGAAGTGGACATGTGTCTATTCACAAAGACTCTTGGAACTCAGTCAGTTAGAAAATGTCAAAGCAACAATAAAAGCAGATGGGTAAGTTAAAATTGATCTCTCAGTTAAAATGTGTGGCCTCATTTAGTTAAAAGCTGAAGAACCTTTAGGATATAAGATCGATGCAAGGGAGGGAGGGTCTCCTAGAATCAGAATCAAGTCTATTGCCAAGTAGGTTTGCACTTAAAAGGAATTAGACTTGGTGATGATGGTGCAGAAAAGTTAAATATATATACAGAATACAGGATCTATAGCTATATACAATATAAAACATACAATATATAGTATATAGCTATATTCTATATACCCAGTAGACTGTGCTTTAATGTAACGCAGGGGGTCTGGAGATGCTACGCTGGTGTAGCTTGTAGGTCCTGAACGGGGGAGGGAGAGAGGCAGAGCCAGTTTCATGGGGGTCTCTGGGCCTTGTTGATAAGGAAGGTAGTGGATGGGAAGAAACTGTTCTTGGGGAGTGAGATTTTGGTCCTGATGGACCGCAGCCTCCTAGATGCTCATAAATAGTATCTAGAATAAATCTTCTTGAAAATGTTTCTCCCTAAAGACGTTAGTGAAATTGTTCTGAAATTATTCAGTTGCTTAGAGCGGTTTGATTTTGGGATTGGGATTAAATTAGAAGTTTCCAAATTTTAATCTGTACATATCTGGAAAAGTGTAGTGAACAAACCGCTGGGCTATTGGACACAGTACCTGAGAGTGCATCAATATATACTGTCAGGGCCAGCTGCTTTACCTATCTTTATCTTTTTGAGAAGGCTAGTTAGTGACACTTTGCTGAGAATTCCATAAGTTATGATTTGCTACATGGGATTCCTGTGCTTTCAGATTATCAACATTATTGATAAAATCTGATCTTAGAAAACGTGCAAAAACTTCATTAAAAGCATACATTCTACAGCATTGACACTCATAACATGCTTTGTCTCACATGATTGGTAAAATGATGTCATGTGCTTCATGTCTTTCCAAGATGCTCTCTATGGGCCGTTTCCATTTACTTTCCAGGTAGATTCATTGCCTTTATTTTATCATTTTTATTTCACCTTTTTTCTTGTATAAGTTACGTAGAAGGATTGCTCTTTTTTCATTTAAGGATAAAGTAAAGCTCCTTGGTCGCCCATGGCTTATTATTAGGGAATATGTCCAGTTCTTTTGTTGGAATAGTTGAATCAACATGGAATGGGATGTGAATGTCAAGGAGATGGCAGTGTGACTCTGTGGGGGCCTTTACTGAGGACCTTCATTGACTCCATTTCTGACCCCTTCTATAACCTAACCCCCCCCTCGGTTAGTTTTGATCAGAGAGACAGTCTGAGGGAAGAAACCGTCTCTGTTTTATCAGGAGCTGAAGCTAAACGTTGAAACTGTTTGTGTCTCAGAAGCTGAAGCATCTAAAAGCTGCAGGACAGCAGCTCTGAAGGACTGGAGCTGGAGACCCCTGGTCCTCTGAAGCTGTGGTCTATGAGTTTCTACGAAGTCTGATTATCTGACAGATCTGAGAGGTGTGAAAACAGACAGCTTCTAGGACTTATTCCAGGTAGAAACTCCGAGGGTGAGAAAGGAGTGGGTGGGGGATTGCTTCTGTAGAATATTTAGTCAGGAATGTCGTCGTTAGAGAACCACACCTCAGAGAAAAACGCAGAGCAGAGCAGAAATCTGGTTTCTTCTCCCACATATTGATGATCTGGTTGATGATGTTTCTTCCTTATTGCATTAGAAGATAAGAAGATGGACAGATTGTTCTGCTGCAGTAATTTAGAAGAATTTCACTTAGAAATGATCAAATAATCAAACTTTCCTTCAAAGTCTCCATTCTAACTATCTTTCCTAAAAGGCCAAATAATATTTGTTCGTTTGAATATTTCCTTCAAACATTAGAGTCAGAAATGATGGGAGGTCTTTTAATTGTCACCATCTTGTTTCACAGCATAAGAAAGTGTGTGATTA
>NW_015151692.1:12544-13858 GCF_000732505.1 Cyprinodon variegatus
TTTCCATGCATTCGTGAGGACGCTCACATTTATTTTACGTCTCTATCTTTACGGCAAACGTTTTGGAAAATATCAGCGTTTCGTGTTCGTTTTGACTTCGTGTGGACGGGGCCTGAGTCTTATATAGACAACGCCTTGTATCGCTTGGAAACATGCAATGGTAACCGATGAATGGGTCGTTAGTTCCATCGTTAGCCTGTAATATCTGAACCTGTCTATGATTCTAGGGGTCGGTCGTTAAAGGGGGGATAGCCAAAACCAAGTCCAGTGGATATTTTTTGAATTTTTACGGAAAATATCTTGAAAACCAAGTCCAGTGGATATTTTTTGAATTTTTACGGAATGACTGTGATTTAGTATTTTTAGCCTCTATATTTGATCGAACTCCTCCTAGGGATTGTGAGCCATCGGCTTCAAACTTGGTGTGTATGCAGATAAGGCATGTGAGATCTAAACTTATCAATTTTTTCGAGTTTCTGAGCATTTTAAAGGGGTGTGGCCAGGCCTCAAAATTGGCGTACTCGCCAACGCTTTTCGAAGCCCAATAACTTTTACATTTAAAACTGAAATGACACCAAATTTGGTAGTATTGATCCTCTCTAGCTTCCCAACAAAACTGTATATTAAAACTTTGACATGATTGAAGCCACGCCCCCTGAGAACCGGAAGTCACATTTTTTACTTGGAATGGTCCCTCCCTGTCCTACTTGACCTCATCAACCTAAAACTGTGTCAGCTGACAGACAACATGTTGTCCTAACTTCGTTTAAGGCACAGATAGCTTTAGTCAAATGGTGTTGCCGTGGCGCCAAGGCGAAGTGAGGCGTTTCGCCATGAAAATACGATTGGCTCTCATTTCCTTATTAATAATCAGATCTGCACCAAAATCACAAGAGGTGATCCTAGTCCAACTCCAAACAGGAATCCAGAGCAATATTTTTTGGGCGGGGATTAATTTCACTACAGCGCCCCCTAGAAATAACAAATTTCAAACCATTAGCCCCAAGCCGTTTTTAGTCCAAGAATATTGAAACTTTAAGCACATTTGCATGTCATCAGGCCCTAACTAAAAGCCTCTTGAAGCCATGGGGCGTTTCTCAATTCACGAGAACGTGAGTACGTACTCACGTTCTCGTGAAGTCCGTTCTTGGCGAGAACGCAGGAAGATCGTACTTGACGAGAACGCGAGCATGCAAGCACGTATGTGTATTGGAACAGAAGCGTACTCGTTACGTCATCACATGCAACGTTGTTTAGCATTTCTTTAACAGTCAAAACTATTTATTCCCTACACAAAACATTTTGAAAACAATA
>NW_015151692.1:14611-18051 GCF_000732505.1 Cyprinodon variegatus
CCACCTACAAAAAGTTTCATTGGAGCCATGGTCTAAACCTCTCAAGAAGGCCGCCATTTTGAATCAAACGGCACCCTTATGAAAATAGAATCACTATGTTAAAATATTTAAAAAAAATCAGACGTTTTCCCAAAAGATCTAAGACTTTTGGAATATATTCCTTTAATTATTCTTGTTTTATGGTAAACACAGCATAGCTCTTCTTAAAAGTCCGTCACTATGATTTTTCAAACGTTTGTGTTAACAGGAAATTGTTGTTTTTCAAAAGGTTTTATAGCAATCGTAGCCAAATTTGGAACATTTATTTATCATTTGATTTTAGTCAAGATTGCCAATTTTGGTGTGAATCTATGCATTTTTGAGCATCTTATGGAGTATTCAACTGCCTCAGTATATGGCATTCACGTTTAAAGATTTTTCTTTCTTTCAATTAATTAGTAAAAAATCTAGAAAAATTCTAGGATATGCAGGATGTATTCCTCGACATGTGTGATTTATTTCGTGATTTTACAGAAAACTATGTATTTCTAATTATTTTTTATAGTTTTGAGTAGGGTGTAATACCGCTAACCGTGGATTTTTGGGGTGCTGTTTCTCCCTCTTTTGAATATATACTGTTGACCCACCAATTGAGATGGCCGCAGCATCTATCTCACAGATGAGATTTATCCCAGATATTGTTGGGATCTGGAGATCTGCCACCTGTCGCCAGCAGAGAGCGCTGTGGGAATCCTGAGCTGGAGCTCTCAGCACACCTGGGAGTCATCAGCTCATCAGAAGACCACACTACTTAAGCAGCAGCCAGACCTTCCTTCAACGCCGCAGTGTTGACCAAGTTTGGTTAGTGAACCTGAGCCTCTGATAATCTTAGCGATCACTAGTGGACTCTTGAGAGAGACTAGTCATCTAACCTGTTTTTGTCTTCTTTGCTCATAGAAAAGCCGACTGAAGGCTGAAGCTCTGGAGGAGCTTAACCTGGAAGATTGCCTGCCTGCCCAAGAAAGCCAAACCTGAAGATCTCAGCCTGGACTCCAATCAGCTCTCAGGGAAGAGCTGGGAAACAACTCTAATCTGTCAATCCCTAGCTTGAAGCTAGATGCTGCTGCTGCTGAACTCTCTGTGGCCCCACCGTCTCTGGACACAACCGGTCCCCCCTCTCAAGGATCAATCAGAACCTCTCCAAGGTATCATCTATCTTCAACTCACCAGTCCAGCCATATAAGTCCCTGGCTAACCAAACTCTCATCTCCTTCAGATAACTGTGAGACCTGTCCCGGACCGGCACCTGAACCAGTATTATTAACTCTGTGTGGTCTTCTCCAAAATAAACTTTGTTAAACTTTCCTCCGTCTCCGTTAGTGTTCTGCATGTGGGTTTAACCTAGTAAACCGATCATGACAGAACACTGCGGCAAAACACAGGACCCAGTGGAGCACCTCCGGAGGAGGCTTGAGGAACAAGAAGCCCAAATCCATGGTCAAGCCCAAACCCTTTGTGAGTTGAATGCTTATGTTGAACATCAGAATCAGACCTTACAAACATTCGCTGGCTATTTGAGAAATGCTAACACCGCACCAGTTGTACTTCCTGTTCCTGATTAACGTCCGCCTCCGAGGTCAGAGGTTGTGACGTCATTTCCTGAATTACGTCCGAGTCTACCTGAAAGATTTTCTGGAATCCAGTCAAAATGTAAAGGATTTTTGTTCCAGTGTCGTTTACTTTTTGAAAATACTCCTGCCTGTTTTTCTAATGACCGGAAAAAGATCTCCTTCATTCTTTCTCAACTCTCAGGTCGAGCTTTAGAATGGGCGGAGGCCAGATTTTCATCCGAGGACAGCTTTTCCTGCACTTTCTCTGAGTTTTTGAATGAATTTTCTCAGGTATTTAACCATGATTCCGATCAAACTATTGATTCCCGAGCCTTGCTTAGTCTGAAGCAAGGGAACCTGACTGTAGCAGAGTTTTCCATTGACTTCCGGGTCAAAGCCGCAGCCTCAGGCTGGAACGAATGCGCACTCAAAAGTGCTTTTTTCAAGGCTTTAAATGATGACATCAAGGATAAACTCGCCACGATTGATGAGCCTTCTAGTTTGGAGGATCTAATCTGATTATCCATAAGATTGGATAACAGACTGCGGATTAGAAATAAATTTAGACAAAGAAACTCTGGAGTTACTGATTCCACTTCTGCTTCTAACCAATCTTCTGTTGTTGTTAGATCCGCAGATTCCAGCTCAAAACCAAGGATTAAGAATCAATCTTCACCAGCTCCTGCTCCAATCACTCAATTTTTCTCCTCATCCACAGAAGGAGCAGGGGTGGAGCCCATGCAGATTGGGCACACAAGGCTGTCACCTGAAGAAAGACAACGGAGGTTCAAGGGAAATCTTTGTCTATATTGTGGTGAGCCTGGGCATTTAATTGCTTCCTGTGCGGCAAAGTTAAAAGCCGGGGTCCGTGGGAGGATGTGAAAAACCTGACGGACCATCTAAAGTCTGATAAATCTCCTCACTTACGATTACCTGCAACCCTCTTTGTTTCCAATCAGACTCTAACATTATCAGCTTTCATTGACTCCGGGTGCGAGAAAAATCTTATTGATTCCGAACTGGTTCAACAACTTAGGATTGAGACTGTCCCTTTATCTAGGCCTCTCAGAGTTGCTGCCATTGATGGAAGGAGACTGCACAAAGTCACACATCAAACCCAACCTTTAGAGCTTCTCATCTCTGGAAACCATCGTGAGACTATAACATTCTTTGTTTTTCCCTCTGCATGTTCTCCCCTGGTGCTCGGATGCGAGTGGTTGGAACGTCACAACCCCCATATCAACTGGGCTGAACGCCATATTGAGTCTTGGTCTACTTCCTGTCACGAGTCATGTCTTCGTTCTGCAGCGCCTGCTATTCAGTCCCCTGGAGGTAGGGGGGAGATGGACTCTCCTGACCTTTCTTCTGTTCCTCCCGAGTATCACGACCTGGCACCGGTTTTCAGTAAGGTCAGTGCGACGTCTCTTCCACCTCACAGACCATATGACTGCGCCATAGACCTATTACTAGGAGCTCCCCTTCCCAGCAGTAGACTATTTAACATCTCCAAACCTGAACGTGAAGCCATGGAGAAATACATAAATGAGTCTCTAGCTGCTGGAATAATCAGACCCTCCTCATCCCCTCTCGGCGCTGTTTTTTTTTTTCGTGGGAAAGAAAGATGGTTCCCTCCAACCCTGTATTGACTACAGGGGATTGAATCAGATAACCATTAAAAGTAAATACCCACTACCACTACTGGCATCAGCTTTAGAACCAGTTCAAGGAGTTACCGTGTTCACTAAGCTCGATTTAAGAAACGCCTATCATCTCCTTAGAATAAGAGAGGGGGATGAATGGAAGACTGCCTTTGTGCCCTTGCTCACACTGGCTCCGGTGCGGTTACCGAGC
>NW_015151692.1:18366-21354 GCF_000732505.1 Cyprinodon variegatus
GAATCACTGCGGCGCCGCACCCACCGCACCGCAACGGTAAGACCGGAGTCGGTGTGAGCCTGGGGTAAGACTCCCATCGGCCAATTTGAGTATTTGGTCATGCCTCAAACGCTCCAGCCTTTTTTCAAGCATTAGTCAGTGATGTCCTCCGAGATTTTCTAAACGTTTTTGTTTTCGTGTACATCGATGACATTCTGATCTATTCCAGGAACCCCGCAGATCACAAGAGACACGTTCGTTTTGTCCTTCAGAGGCTGCTCGAAAACAAGCTCTTCGTTAAGGCTGAGAAATGCGAATTTCATCAGGCATCTGTTACTTTTCTTGGGTTTGTGCTCGAGGGCGGGCAGGTGAAGCATTCAGAAGAGAAGATCAAAGCAGTTTTGGATTGGCCAACTCCTGAAAGCCGTAACCAACTTCAAAGGTTCCTGGGATTCGCTAATTTCTACAGACCCTTTATTAGAAATTATAGTCAGACTGCTCTACCTCTCACAGCTCTGACTTCAGTAAAAAAAGCTTTCCAGTGGACACCTGAAGCTGATGCAGCTTTTAAGAAGTTAAAGACCCTTTTTTCCAGTGCACCCATCCTGATTCAGCCTGATCCTGCAAAACAGTTCATTTTAGAGGTGGATGCATCTGACTCCGGTGTGGGAGCAGTTTTGTCACAACAATCAGATTCTGACCATAAGACTCACCCCTGTGCTTTTTTTTCTCGTAGACTCTCACCTGCAGAACAAAATTATGATGTCGGAGACAGAGAACTACTTGCCATAAAACTCGCTCTTGAAGAATGGAGGCTTTGGCTCGAGGGCGCCGAGCACCCAGTACTGGTTTGGACTGATCATAAAAACCTGGCCTACCTCCAATCAGTCAAGAGATCCAACCAACGTCACTCCAGATGGTCCCTGTTTTTCTCTCGATTCAATCTCATTACTTCTTACAGACCCGGTTCCAAGAATATTAAGCCTGACTCTCTCTCTCGTCTGTACTCCCCTGATCGACCTGAGACACCTGAACCTGTTCTTCCTTCCTCGTGTACAGTGGGAGCCGTTTCCTGGGAGATCACTGATCTCATTAACTTGGCTCTGGCCTCTGAACCTGACCCAGGTAACGGTCCACCTAACAAAACATATGTGCCTTCCTCCGTCAGATCACGCCTCATCCAGTGGATGCATTCGTCAAAGTTCTCTGCCCATCCTGGTGTGAGCAGAACTATTGCCCTAGTCACACGCCGTTTTTGGTGGCCGTCCCTTCACAAAGACGTGAAGGAATACGTGTTGGCCTGTCCCACCTGTGCCAGGAACAAATCCACCCATCAACCACCCTCTGGTCTGTTACATCCTCTACCTGTTCCAACCCGCCCATGGTCTTACATTGCTGTGGATTTTGTTACCGGCCTTCCGATATCCAAGGGTATGTCCACCATTCTCACCATTGTTGACCGGTTTTCCAAAGCCTGCCACCAGATTCCACTCCGGAAGTTACCCACTGCCTTCCAGACTGCCCAGCTCCTCGTTAAACATGTCTTCCGCTCCATGGGCTCCCTCAAGAAATTATTTCGGACCATGGACCTCAATTCATCTCACAGGTCTGGAAAACCTTTTGTTCCGCGCTAAACTGTAAATGTTTTCTCACCTCTGGTAACCATTCGCAGACCGCTGGGCAGACGGAGAGAATGAATCAGCAGCTTGAATCCACTCTCCGCTGTCTCTCATCTAACAACCCAACCGACTGGAGTCAGTTTCTTCCCTGGACAGAATACGCTATTAATTCCCACAAATCTTCTGCAACCGGTTTATCCCCTTTTCAGGTTTCTCTAGGGTACCAGCCTCCTTTGTTCCCTGCAGACGAGAGAGAGATTTCAGTCAGATCTGTCCATCAACACATCCGCCGCTGCCATCGAACCCGGAATCAAACCATCACCACCCTTAACCGCACCGCCGCCACAAACAAGAGGTTTGTGGACAGTCATCGTCGTCCTGCCCCCGAGTATTCTCCCGGCCAAGAGGTATGGCTTTCCACCAAAGACATTCCGTTAAAGTCTATTTCTCGTAAACTCTCTCCCAAGTACATAGGACCCTTCAAAATATTCAGGATCATCAATCCCTCCGCTGTCCGTTTACAACTACCACCTACCCTGCGAATCCATCCCACTTTCCATGTCTCTCAGATTAAGCCAGTCATCACCAGTCCCCTGTGCCCGCCTTCCGACTCCCCTCCACCCGCCCTGGACATTGACGGCCATCCGGCCTACACAGTCCGCCGGATTGTGGACTCCCGTCGGCAAGGTCGCGGCTTCCAGTACCTCGTCAACTGGGAGGGCTACTGTCTGGAGGATCGCACCTGGGTCGCTTCACCCTTTAACCCTTTCCTGACCAAAGCTGTGGTTGTCTCCGGGGTCCAGAGGTGAAGCGTGGAGCTTTTTCTGCTGGCTGGGAAGGAGCAAGGGGGCGGCGGTTGCTTGGCCCCCGCGGTTGCGATAGGCCGAGCGGCACTGAGCTGCGAGGGCTGTCAATACCGCTCGCGGTTTTAATTATTTTTGGGTCCAGTCTGGGTGGGGGGAGGGTGTGTTTTTTTTTCTGAATGGAGTCAGGAGTTCAATTTCTGCAGAGCAGTGACTGGAGACCCAGGTAACGTTATTAGACCAAACTAGGTTTTATCAGAACCCCCCAGACACAAACAGAAACCTTTCCCTCCACCAACAGAGGGAGGATGAGAGAACAGGGAGACATAGGAAATCCCCAAAGAACTGTGGATATCCCAGATGGGTTTTCTAAGAAACCATAACAAGAGGCCTGCTGAGAGGGAGGAAAACAGAAGAAGGAACATCGTAGCCCAGATGTTCCAGGAGTCTCTTTCAACCAGCGCCGGATCCCTGTGCACTTTAAACCCAGCAACACCCTGAGAAAAAAAACTGGTTCACCCCACAGACAAAACTCCCAGAAACAAGACCGACAAGGTGGTTGATGCTGTTCAGGGCAGTGAAGAGGA
>NW_015151692.1:21539-23788 GCF_000732505.1 Cyprinodon variegatus
AAAATTTTGGTGTCGATCATTCGATTTCATCCTGGACACTACAGAAAATGGGCTAAAAGTGTTAAAAACCGGAATTTTCCTTTAAATGTTTTACTTTCTGCTCCACTGATGTTACCAGAATCCATGCAGAGGTCTGAAATCCGTCTTGTGCTCATAGCAGGCCAACTGACAGCCTTGGCTGGGCTCTGGACAGAATTGACGAGCGGGGCCCATCAATTCATACTTTGGATGTAGTGTATATAAGAGAAAATGTTTTATCTATTTATTTATTAAGGATAAAAACAATATTTATTTATTTAATGCAAGCATCTGAGGTAACATTAAAATGTTTACATTTACAAATAGAGATCGTTTCAGTTTTTAATTTATGAAATATAGGACACATTTGTCTTTCCATACCTGATCCAGCCGCATTTGATCCCATTTATAGATTTCAACTTGTGTGATTTCTACTAGTGTGACATGTTTAAATTGCACAAAATGTTCTATTCAAAACCTTCCTTAGCAGTTAAGGCTGTACAGTAAGATTATCTATTTATCCACATCCATAGCAGCATTGTTGTGCATGCAGTCAAATTCATAACTTCTCCACCTCTTTACAATACCTATTAATCAGGTCTTAATTATAGCTTCATCTAGCAAATATCAAGATACCAAACCCTTGACAGAAGCTGTGAGGAAAAAAAAACTGAAAATCAGAGCGCTTACAAGATGACGGCCTCCTCGTGCTTTTGCAGGTGAGGGTGATCTAAAGTAAAGCTTTTCTTGCAGCTTCTTCTGGTGAGAGCCTCTGTAGCCCTCAGGTTAAAGTGATGGAGCTGCAGCCTGATCGTGTACCGAGGGGCAGATTCAGGTTCTGTATTTTCCTGTCTCCACCTGCAGTGCAGCCAGCCTTATGTATAGCAACTTGACAAACTTCAGAGAAACTGTGTCAGCAGCATAACCACTTAGAAGGAATGGTTGGTGGGGAGACTTCCTAATATTGCAGTGGATAATAGAAAGAAAGTAATAATAAGAAATGATTTTATGAATTTTAAGAATAAACCTCCAATTTCCTTGCAAACATCTTTTAAAAACAAATTACATTTACGGCAAAAGATGTAGAGGTCTGATTCAGGGCCCCCCTTTCTGCCCTGGGCCCGGGACGACTGGCCTCCATGTCCCCCCCTGTCGGCAGGCGTGTATGTGCTTGGTATGCGCTTTCTGAACATGAATGTGATTGACTTATGATTAAGTCATCCCACCTGCAGTACTTTCTTGTGATTGGCTTATAGAAGGGAGCTTTGTGATTGGTTGCAAACATTACCTGTCTAAAAAATGAATTTTTGTATCGAGGCACATCAGGGGAGTCTGAAAAATCAAAACACAAATGCAGTGAAATTTAAAGACCGCTGGTACTTTGTAATTTAATTTATAATTGTTTATGGACCAGAAATACTTTGGAGAATGTTGTGACAATATAAAACACAAATATAGATTTAATTACTAATTTCTACCTGGGAAAAAAATAATTTTCCTACTTGGTATAGCCTATAATAGGTACACATACACTCTGTAAGAGCCATATGATCAAAATAAGAAATTACTAATGTGACAGCAGCACACGGCTTGACACCTGGGTGGTGGGTGTGTCTAAGGTGGGCGTGAGTGTCACTAAGGTATGAATGGGAGTCATTCTGGCGCGCTGAATTTATGAATGAGGAAGCGGTTGCGCCGGTGGTTGACCGTGCTATATTGTCGCTTTATTTTTGGCATCATAGAATGGTTTAGCCTGGTCAGTATGTGTCAGTCAATGTCAAGTCTGGATAATGATGGCCAAATGTAATAAATTGATGATTGCAATTACAAGAAGCGGCTTGGAGTGTTTTGAAGCGCGCGTCTGACAGATGATGAAATCACCGCGTTAACCCAGTGCGGCCCTCTACAACACTGCTGGTCAGCCGCACATCTACACTCCATTTACTATTTCATTTTTATTAAAAGAATATGGTTGACAACAGTTTTCATTGAGATGAGAACATTTAGAAACGTGGGATTTTTTTAAGGAATGAATTGAAACGAACAAGGAACCGTTGGCTTTCAGAGAAAGGAGGTGACACTGCTGTCAGCCAACTGTTATGAAGCAAACACTCTTGTTTTTGTGTGGTTTTTTTTTATCAATACCACTTGGGATATTCTGCTATAAAATGTGAAGGGAAGAATAAAATAACATCTCTCATCCTTTATAAACATAACATCTCAAGTTTCAG
>NW_015151692.1:24653-28049 GCF_000732505.1 Cyprinodon variegatus
CAAAAAAGTACTCCAGAGTGTTGTTCAGCATGGGGGTGAGTAGAAAATGAAGGCTAATCATGTTTTGGGTGTACTATTCCTTTAAGGCGGAGTGAACTCGATCAGCTCTTTCTACTCCATGTGCGCTCCCGGTGAGGGGATACAAATTCTCACAGGAATAACTACGCTGGCACGACACAAGAGGAGAACTGCCTCCTGCCCTGACTGCTGCACTCTCTCTTGGTGTGTTTGGGCCAGAGGACAGCTCCCTGGCCAGTAGTTGCACAAAGGCCCGAGCTGCTACCTCGGCTTGAGGACCGACCCTGTAAAACATTCACTTTATTCACAATAGTTCACACTTTCTGGAAAGATACTAGCTAGAAATATATACTACATGTAAAAGCCCAGGGTAGCTCACTACCGTGGCTTGCTTACTGTTTTCACTAGCTTATGCTACAGTTGCACAAATAAAGCAGGAACAGCTCTTCTTTAGATCACCCTCACCTGCAAAAGCATGAGGAGGCCGTCATCTTGTAAGCGCTCTGATTTTCAGTTTTTGTTTCTCACAGTTTCTGTCAAGGGTTTGGTAGCTTGATATTTGCTAGATGAAGTTATAAATAAGACCTATATATGTCTAGCTAGTATCTTCCCAGAAAGTGTGAACTATTGTGAAGATAGTGAATGTGTGACAGGGTCTGTCACCTCAAGCCGACGTAGCAGATTGGGCTTTTGTGCAACTACTGGCCAGGGAGCTGTCCTCTGGCCCAAACACACCAAGAGAGAGTGCAGCAGACAGGGCAGGAGGCAGTTCTCCTCTGCTGGTGTCGTGCCAACGTAGTTATTCCTGTGAGAATTTATCCCCGCTTACAAAATGAAGGCCTCCTCATGCTTTTGCAGGTGAGGGTGATCTAAAGTGAAGCTGTTCCTGCAGCTTCTTCTGGTGAGAGCCTCTGTACCCCTCAGGTTAAAGTGATGGAGCTGTAGCCTTACCGTGTACCGAGGGGCAGATTCAGGTTCTGTATTTTCCTGTCTCCACCTGCAGTGTAGCCAGACTTATGTATACCAGCTTGACAAACTTCAGAGAAACTGTGTGAGCAGCATAACCATTTAGAAGGAATGGTTGGTGGGGAGACTTCCTAATATTGCAGTGGATAATAGAAAGAAAGTAATAATAGGAAAAGATTTTATAAATTTTAAGAATAAACCTCAAATTTCCTTGCAAACATCTCTTAAAAAAATATACATTTCCAGCAAAAGATGTAGAGGGCTGATTCAGGGCCCCCCCTCTGCCCTGGGCCCGGGACAACTGGCCCCCTTGTCCCCCCTGTAGGCGGGCGTGTATGCGCTTTCTGAACATGAATGTGATTGGCTTATGATTAAGTCATCCTACCTGGAGTACTTTCCTGTAATTGGCTTATAGAAGGGAGATTTGTGATTGGTTGCAAACATTACCTGTTTAAAAAAGGAATTTTTGTATAAAGGCACGTCAGGGGAGTCTGAAAAATCCAAACACAAATGCAGTGAAATTTAAAGACCGCTGGTACTTTGTAATTTAATTTATAATTGTTTATGGACCAGAAATACTTTGGAGAATGTTGTGCTGTGCATATGTAAATGTTGTGTGTTTGTGTGAATCATGCTGTGCGCGTATGTATCTTGTCCTGTGTGTGTGTGTGTGTGTATTATTTGTGCTTGTGTGAATGGCGCTGTGTGTGTGGATCTCGTCCTGCGCATGTATCAATCATATATGTGTATTTGTGAAGGTTGAGATCGATCTAGATCCATACTTAATTTGCCCCTTTGCCTTAAAGTAGAGACATAAAGAAGAGATTGGCGAGTTTCAGCACCATGGACAGCACCGCTGCAGGTCATATTCTCAGTGGACTAAATGACTCCTTTGATGTAGGATTCCTTAACAATTTTCTGTATTTGGATGAACTCTGTTTAGCTGTAATCCTATAAACATGTGGTGATAAGGAGAGTTAGAAAAAAGTGGTCACTATCCTGGACTTAAGGAGGTAGGAAATGGAAACAGGATGCTTCCTATCGGTTTTTCCTTTGTCATAGGGATCTCCCGATGTTCCATCTGGGGCTTAGGAGCTATACAGATTTCCATAATCCTTTGTTTGATAGAAGGTATATCTATAGGCACAGCCCACCTCACATAAAACATAATTTCTTCACTATACTGTTTGTGACACATTCTAATAACATTCATATAATGTGGGTTTTATAATGGAGAGATTCAGCTGTGTCCTACATTTCTATAACTTTATTGGACTAGCATCCTTTATGTAAGTATCAGTCATGTAATGTTGCCATAATGCTAAAGGCTTTCTGGATTCAACTCAGCAGTCCAGATCTCCTTTCCTTCCATGGATAGTGTTCTTACTGTTGATTCCACAAAAGAGGAAAGGGTAGGATCCAGGAATGGGGGGAAAGAACTATAATTTTCTGTTTTCATATGGACTCACGGTGTTGATTTGGAACCAAGGCTCTGAGAAGTGGAAGTTGCAGCACCACCTAGTGGAGATCAGACAACATGCAGCCCTAATTGTATTTTTGTTGATTGTCTATGTATTATTATGATATTTAGATGTTATTGTTTTTTCCTAAATCAAACAGAGTGTCATGATTTTATCCAAAGATCTGACCCACATGCAGAAAACCAAACAGAGAGACGAGGGAAAGGTTTAACAGGTTTATTGTGAGTTGGTAGAGAAGGGTCCAGTGCTGCTCTGAACAAATTTGAAGACACAATCTCGTGGATCTATTTGATGGACTGTGTGGTGAAACAGTAGCGCTCATAAAGATAACTATCTGGATATGAGCCTCTAAATACATATGTTTAATTCTGTGACTTAACAACGCCCCTTCATTGACTGGATCCTCATCAAAGGACATGCCATGTTTGTGTTTTTGTCACCTAATAATGTGTCTTATGGAACTGACTGAGTTCTTTACTTTTCACAAAGAACTACTAAAGAACTGTGCTGACTGAGGAAATGAAACAGCCAGTGGCTTTAAGGAGGGTGGAGACAGGAGAGTATTTGTTATTTAGAAACTCTTTGACTTTATATAAAACTGCCATTTTTTTAGACAACTTTCAATATATTTAGGACTGTCAGTTTTAATGTGTTACCTTTGTTAAAATATAACGGCAACAATTTTTTAACATCCTTAATGTTTTTTTCCCGCAGCGCTCTCCAGACTGTGTGTTTTTTTGTTGTTGTTTTTTTAACCCTCGGCACTTTCAATAGTTCCAAGATTGCTGGAGTCAGAGGCAAAATAGACCCACAGCTCACTGTTGCAATTTCCGCTTATTATATGCAAACTTTAGCTTCTTTTTTCTAAAGTTGTTTGTACATTTTATGAGTCATGCGTTGCGGTTTTTTCGGCTTGTTACTGACAGTGAAA
>NW_015151692.1:28575-30406 GCF_000732505.1 Cyprinodon variegatus
TTTATAATAAGGATAACTAGGATCAAACCAAATTACTTTTTAATGAGCTATGTTTGTTCTCTGCTTCCAAACTCAGCATCTCTTCATCCATTCCAGCGATAAGAAGTTTGTTTTGAAGTTGTGAGATGCGCTTTTGGAAGTTTGTTTTGACTGGATTTGATTAAACTTTTAAGCCTCTTAGTTTAAAACAGATATTTTGACTGAGATGATCAATCTGCTTCCTGGTATATTGAAGAACCAATAGTTTGCATCTAAACATTTCATTAAACACTCTTAGTTTTTGGGAATATATAAGAATTATACTATTATTTGTAGTTACCATAGTTGTCCTTACTATATTATATTTAACAAACCAGATTTTCTCACCGTTCTCTTTCCTTTTTGGTGCGATCCGTATTTTGTCGGTGAAGGACGGACGAGACGTACATGGACGGTGATGAGCGGAGGAGTGGTGGTGGATGTGGACAGGGGCACCATATGGGGGGAAAGTTAGGATGATTCTAAGGGCCCTTCAATGAGGGGGGCCCAAAAGGAGAAGAAAAGATTTGTCCCGCTATATTTTTCAAATATAAAAGCAGTAAAATAATAAATAATCTTCATGTACCCCCTCAGTTTTAGCAGTAAACAATGAAACAAAGCGTGAATATATTGACACCCTCATCTCATAAAATACATTTTTGGTCCTCGTGTCCTCACTGCATCGCACCAGGTCTCCCTGTCTGTCATCAGCAGTTTGCTCGTAACGGGGCTTAAATGCCAGGTGCGCATTTGACGTAATGACAACGAAAGAAAGGTATTAACAAGAAAATGTGTAAATAAGCAGCAGTGTGGTAAAAATGTCCGTGGCTCAAAAATACAGTGCTCCAAAGTATTGATTCCTGGGCCCCCATCCTGGCCCCCATCCTGGATGTGGAGCAGCTCTTATTTATTATCATGACTGACAAGTACTCTGCACGATGTACATGACCGGAACGGATCCCTTATGGAGGATGTGGAATCAGGGTTACAGAGGAGCTGATGGAGTAAAGGCAGAGTGAGCAGCTCTCCCCCCATCCTTTGCAGTTTGCAGTCACAATAACAGGTAATAACTGCTGAAAGTAGCTAATGTTGTGCAGATCACCATTTTGAGCAGCGATTGGTTCTGAAGATGAATTTGATAATGTTGCAGAAACCCAACCCATAAACCAAACATTAATGCATATTAATTTTTTGTCTCTAAGGCTGAATCACAGCCAAATAAAGTGACAGTGTCACTAATGAAGCTGTGCTTAACAGCTTTCTTTCAAAGGTTTTAAGCTCCTGCCCCAGTTGCAAGCAAAGAATGACGTGGAAATTTAAAACCAAATATAGATTTATTTACTAACTTTGACTTATTATAGCCTATAATAAGTACACATACACTCTCCATTTACTATTTCATTTTTATTACAAGAATATGGTTGACAACAGTTTTCAATGAGATGAGAACATTTAGAAACATGAGATTTTTTTAAGGAACGTGTTGAAACCGACAAGGAACCGTTGGCTTTCAGAGAAAGGAGGTCACACACAGTGGTAGCTGGTGAAAAATATTTTTGGTGGGGCTAATATAGCCTAGTGTATGTCTCCAGAATAAGAATTCAAACAAACAATTGGACAAATACAATTTAACAGTAATGATTTAATTAACTATATAATAACAGTAACAGTGATGATTTGGGTCACTGTGACGGGGTTCTTTGGCCTCCAAGAATCCAGGCTCAGTCGGGTTACCGGTGTTGGTGATTTATTGTGCTCAAAAACTCAAAACAGGGTGCAAAAGAAACTAAACATAAGATACTCTGGGCCTCAG
>NW_015151692.1:34589-36462 GCF_000732505.1 Cyprinodon variegatus
ACTTTCGAGCGTAATGGGCGATCTCGCAATCGCTAGTTTGTTGGCTCTGCGCTGCCGTAGCGCAAAGATGTCTGCCTCCATGGCTGTGAGACCCGCTCCTATGTAATTATAAATAAGGAATTCTAAGGCAACGCAAATATTAAGGTTAAGAGGCTGAGCTCCTAGATGATAATAAATAACATAGTTATGTATAATATATTACATTTCAGACCGTATATCCCTGTAATTATTACACACTGTAGCTTTAATATATTTTATCTAAAATATATGTTTATATAATTTTCATTTATTCCAGTTACTGATTAATTGATTACTGACGATAATTTCAATAATCAATTAATAACCATTCATTCGATTAATTGTTTCAGCCCTATTTCAAATGCATAACCTACACATTAGTATCATAGGACATGGGTAGAAGTACGAGAACACAAACACAGGATTAGGCCTGATAGCAGTACAGTATTAACGTATCCCTTGTTCAAAAAGAACCGTTGTATCTTTAAAAGATGCTTATCTGCTGCAGGTTTGGGGTTCAGAGCTAAACTTTTTCTTTAGGATAACCTTGTTACCACAGGGAGGGAACCTGTTTCTGTTTTCCTGAGATCCTTTAAGCGTCCTCACTTTAGTTAAATTATCTAATTTGTTTGTCTCTTCCCACCTTCTTCCAGTGATCTTTAACTAACAGCCTCCTCTGTCCCGTGTTTTCTCTCTCCAGAGCCACCAGTCAGCTACGTGGGACTGATAGTGGGCCTGATACTGGGCGTGCTGGTTCTGGTAGCTGCCACAATCGGATTTATCTGCTGCCTTAAACTAAGGACAAGAAATACGCTGTGAACATCTAGGTTACTTGGATCTGCCTCAATATTTCTCCTAAATGTTACGTCTCTGGGTGCTTCTTCCTGCGGGTTATTATGGTGGCCTTCATGTTATCCATATTTAGATATATCAGCCTTTTTTATACCTCTTCTTTCTCTGTAAGCTTGAACTGAGATGTTTCTTTGGAGCAGAGGCGTCTCTGATAGTGGAGATGTTTGACCTGCAGCCTTGGCCTTAAATTACAAATAAAAACTCTAAACCTTCACTGCAGAAACTCTCTGTATAGCTGGTTCCTCAGCTCCACTATAGTCTCAGAGTCTAATGCTGCTTCCCTAGAGCCTCTGAGGGAGATGGATCCTGTGGTAGAAAGATGCGGCTCACTGGTTCTGGTCCAGCTTTAGCTCCTATAAACCACTTTGTTCCTCACTGATGGCAGGAGTTTCAGAATTGGGCAAATCTGTTGGGACTCCTTAGCTAAAGCAGAAGTTGGTCAGCAGTCGCCATGATCAGACAGTAAGGAGGTAGAAAGAGGAAACAGGATGCTTCCTATCATAGTTTAATTTGCATAGATGCTCCTATCCCCCACTAGGAGCTATGCCTTTTCCCACAATCCTTTAGGTGACATGACGTACAGGCACAGCCCAGCTCACTGAATTTAACAAAAATACATGATCTATTCACTCTTATCGGTTTGACAAGCTAATGCTAATATTTACGCCTTCATATGATTTTGGTTTTATCATGTAGAGCTTCAGCCGTTCAATACGTTTGTGTGAATTTTGTCTGTTGCAGTTCTTCCCTGATTGCTATAAACCCAATTTAAATAGCAGCATCCATGTGTTCCGTCCCATATTGACGTCCGTATGGCTAAAGGCTGTCTGGATTCTGCACAGCAGTCTGTAGCTCCTTTCCTACCCGGGATAGAGATCTTACTGCTGACCCTAGGGAAGTTAAATGAACCGGAGCCTTGTGTCCTGCAGCTTTTAGACGTCCCTCAGCTCTAACGCTCCCCAATCACTGTCAGAGCTCTGAGGAGAGAGTTCAGAGATTTGTT
>NW_015151692.1:37228-38946 GCF_000732505.1 Cyprinodon variegatus
TAAAGATGAACAACTCTGGTCTTTTATATATTTTTGGGCAAAACTTTGCTTTGTAAAGGAAATGTCTGTACTAAAAAAATAGTTTCCTTGTAATTGATAACAGAAATAAAAAAAATTAGAATAGTATTGGTAAATAAAACTGCTGCTTTACCCAGCTAGAAGAAAGCTACCCAATCTGGAAAAAATCTATCTATCCTATAAAAAGACTTTGTAAAGCTAGGCCAGTATATTCTTCTTCTTTAATAGAGGAGAATGAGAATAATCCATGGTTTCTATTTATCATAGTTGCCAAACTGACAGAGCCATAATGCTGTAGAGCCATACATTCTCCAGCTCTCAGAAACTGACACCTATCGAGAGTCCAGAACTTAATCTGAGACTTTTCATTCTTATATCCACCGACTACAGCATAACAAACATGCAATAAAGCACACAGACAAATTGCAATTAATGACCAAGTTTCTCTTTCCATGCTTCTCTTTTTCAGTTTCCTATATCTATTAGACCACCTGGGAGCTGTCATAGACTCTGCAGAGCATTGCACATTTTGCAAATACCAAAAACACACTTCTATGAGCCAGAGATCATGTGAAATTGCAGGTTAACATTAGATGAATGCAGGGCTGGACGTTAACTTTGCTTATTTGTGTTTTGGACTTTCCATCCTACATGTGCTTGCTGCAGCTCATTTCTCCCTTTGCTTTACATTTTCTCCTGTTTGCAGATTATTTCTTTTTTGTTTGCAGTGTTTTCCTTTTGCGCTTCTTTTTTTAAGCTTGCATGTTTTGGAGTTTGTGTCACATTTTTTTTTTTTTTTGCAGCTCATGTTGTTGTTTACTGCACGTTTGCAACTGTCTGTCACAGTATTTTATACCTCAGAAAGGACTTTTTATTAAGGTATGCAGACCATTCAGGTCACAATTATTTTTACATGAATATGTGGAATTATTTGTTTGTTAATGCCTAAAAAATCAGCATCAGAAAGACTTATTTTGATCAATTTGAAATCAACATTTGTTTCACACAGTTTCTCTTGTTTACTTCACCAAAGACTAAGTCTCAAAATGGCTTAGTGGTTGGAAATGTGGGTTCTTTTGTTGCTTGCTAAATGCACGAATGGAGGAACAACAGCAGCAGTGGTCTGCTTTATTGTAATCAAAATGTCTCATCTAATTTGTGTCAAACCACCTGCAGAGAAAACTCTAAAAATAAGGCCATTTGACTGACAGAGATAGATCAACAAGTTGATCAAACCAATATTGAATACAATCTAAGAACTTAAAAGATTAAAACTTTATAATTTTCTTATATTTGTAGATCAAGTAAAATGTTCAAAAAGTCCACCTGTGGGGGTTTCCTAATTCATATTTAACAGATTTCTCTATATTTATGTTTAAAATTATCCACACTGAACATTGTTTCTTATTCAATGTCATTAAATGATAAATTATGCATTTATTTTTAGGTTTGATCGTTTTTCCAACTGATAGCAACAAGCAAAAATGCTAAACCAAAACTAATGTGTGTTTAAGCTGAAGTATTTTCCAAACTAGATTTATATCGGCGTCAAAGAAACCTGAGAACCAAAGGTTCATTTAACAGTAAATCCTTTATAAATGAATCTGTCAGCGCACAAGCTTCTACAAGGGGTTTATCAACATTGATTAAAGATGAACAACTCTGGACTTTATGTATATATATTTTTGCAAAACTTTTCT
>NW_015151692.1:42006-63143 GCF_000732505.1 Cyprinodon variegatus
GTAGAACAAACATTATAGTCTGCCTGACTTTAGTTAATTCATTAGTTTTACTTTGTTTTCATCAAGACACCTGAGCTGCTTTGATGAGCTCCTATACCTCAGGTGTGGAAAAACAGCTGATCCCAGGCTTCTCTACATCCACTCTGTTCCTCTGCCTGGTTTTGATGGTTGTAAAAGAAAAACACACTTATTATTTAGCTGATAAAAGGTTGTTTCATTTTGTAAGCAAAACAGATCCCAGCCCTATTTTTACTACCTAAGAAGTAAAATATTTTCATGTACCCCTTACAATACACTCACGGGCCACTGGGGGACACGTGTACCCTGGTCGGTAATCACTGCCTTATTGGACTGTCTCAGATTTAGTCAGTTTTCTTTAAATGAGGACAATGTTTCTCTACAATTTTACTATGTGCTTTATTTATTTTTATGCCTTGAAAAATTACTTTTTACAGAGTAGTCAAACATTCAGGTTGACATAACATTTGTTTGACTGTTTTTTATTGAAATACAGTAAACATTCCTTTCTTTCCTAATATATGAAGCATTTGCAAAGGTTAGTTTTAATCGGTATAAAATACTAATTCATGCTGTATCTCTTGCTTCTTTCACAGAGGACCAAGTTGCAAAAGTGGTTTAGTGGTTGGAAATATGGTTTATTTTTGTTGCTTGCTAAACATGCATGAATGTGGAAACAGCAGCAGATGCAGCAGTGGTCTGGCTTGTCTGTGGTCTAAACAACCGTGTGCAAACATGCAAAGTTAAAGCTCATGTTGGTGTGACCTGAAGTAACTTCCACAACTACATCTATTCCCTGTGTAAAAGAAAATGTAAAACCAAAAGTGATTTTGTTAGCTAATTGTTTAAAAGTAAACTGTTTGATAGCCCAGTTTTTCAAACCGTTTGAATGAATTGGGGATCAGAACCAAAGTTCTAGTCCATGCTTATCTCTGGCACCAAACACTGGGACTTCTCAGTCTCCAACTTCCAACTTTAAACGAGAGAACCATTTTAATCAGCAAATAAATGCAAATGGAACCTCACTACCAATCAAATTTGAAGCTCCAAAACTTGGGATATTTGCTAAATTTTAGTTTAAGTTTCAATTTTGATCTACAATGTTTAAATATAAACCTAAACATAACTAAAGGGTCCAGTAAGCATAACAATAAAACATAATTCACTGTCTGCTGTTTAGTTTATTATAAAATGTTTTCACAAACTTTGCTTATTAATTAGAACACTCTTAACAAGTTTCGGTCCTCTGCTCTGTGATCCTCCACAATAGCACATTATTTACAAGAGGATCAAACATTTCACAAGCAACATGGTAATAATGACATAAATTTTACAGGAGAACCAACTGAGAGCGGGTCAAGGTTCTCACTCAGGTTATGGAGCCAATTTGGAGTTTTCAAATTTGGTAACAAGTAGTCCTTAAGAGCTGACTCCAACCTCTACAGTGTTTAACTGATCCTGGTTTGCCAAAAAATTGCAAAATTGGTCTCCACATTTGGAGACCAAACTCAAAATTTCCTAGAGAAAAAAATTACTGAGTATAATCTGACTCCTTGTGTTTCACTGTAGAATAGACAATGCCTTGATTACTGGAAGCTTCAGGAGAGGAGAGGTCCGCAGTGCTGTGGGTCGCAGTGAAACTGACCTAAGAAAAAGACAAGAAGATAACATTAACCCAGGGTGGCTTTCAAGAATGTTGGCAACCTTTGTCTTTTAAATCCCCTTTACTTTATGAACCCACTGCCGCTTCTTGTTCTTATTTCAAGATCACCAGCAAGGATTTTGAGGATATTAAAATTAAATATAACATTTATACAGCTTAGCCAGATTTCAAAATTGGGGAATAATAATGATATTTGTACTCGATTCTACTATAAGATATTCAAATGTAGAAAGTAGCAGGTGCTCTGATCTGAGGTCCATCATACAGTTCTTCTTAAAATTCATCTTCGTCTGTAGTTATTTGTATATTTGTTGTTATGATCAATTATGATTGTTCTGGAAAAATGTTTAGACATGTGCTCTGGAGAAACACAATTTAGGTCAGAAACACCAAACCAAAAATAATTCAGACATCAGAGAAATAAAGCAGGGAGTACAGAGCATAAAAAAGGGTAAAACAAAGAAGGAGAAACAAGGCTTGACTACAAGTAGTAGGATAAGGCAATTAAATGGGGGAATCCTGTAAAGATTCCAGTCTGTTCCTGCCTATGAAGCTGCTGTGTGCACTCGTGATTTCACTTCCTGATCTCTCCCCTGTACTGGCAGTCAGTTCCGAGCAGTTACACCTGCAGCAGCTCTTTTACTAGGGGTAACTACACCTAGAAGTAGTACTACATATTCCTGGCTCTCCCAATGGTAAACGCCAAATTCTTGAAAGCCAATCATGTGACTAGACCTTTAAGAAATCCTTGTTTTAACCTCCTGATCTTGACCTGTCTTGTTTCGTTTTTTTTTTCTTTTTTTCTCCTGTCTACCCTGTTCCAGCCGAATACTGTTGTTGGCTTCTGACATCTGGACATCAATCTCTTACCTTGCCTCAAACTGTCCTGCCTTGACTTATTAAACTCTTAAACAGCAGAAGATGACAATTACTGTCCTGCTATATATTCATTAAGTAAATATGTTTACTGCATAGAAGATGTTATTTTGACAGAGCGAGAGGCACAAACATTTAGAAATCTGCACCAGAGACAGCAAGAGCAAACAAACATCTTCTTTTTGATATTATGTTCTATACTAATTCTATAGCGGCGGAGAGGTGCAAATACATGCATTCACTGCAAATTTAAAACGTACAGGAATCAGAAAAATGTTGTGATGGTGTTGGAGATGACTCGTACTGGCCAAGGGAGATCCATGCTTGCTTACGTGAGTGTTGCTAAGCAACAAGCAGTGAATTAGCTATAATTTTGATAGTATTACTATGACTTGTTAAGTCCATAGACCAATATGCTTTCTGCTTTTCTAGCTTGCCGGTTTGTATCTATACCTGTAGAGAACTGCACTAGAATCTGCTTGGAAGCGATACGTGTTGACCATTAACAAAGGAATCACTCACCTTTTTATTTGCAGTGGTGCCTTTTCTGTGGCAAACTGATGCATAGAAAAGGTCCCCCTCCGGTCCAGCCTACAAACAAACAAAAAAAAATAAATAATAAAATTTGCTAACAGAAGGACTTGAAAGAAGGAACTCAGATTTGAATCCAATTGTTTTAGAAAGGATATCCAGGGTAAAAACTTGACCAAGTCAGTGAGAGTCATGGTGGCTACAGAATAAATGAGGTGTCAAAAGGAAGAGACATATTAGGAGCAAAGTAATTATTTCATTTAAACACTACGATTTTGCAAGTTCTCCCACTCTCAAATGATGGATGGGTCTGAAATGTTTATCTTAGGTGCTTATCCAGTGTAAACATATTATTCTATTAAGAAAATCCAGAAATATAAAAAAAAAAATTTAATTGTATTTATATAATTTTTTTTTACATATACTGCTTTTTTACATATACTGCTGCAAATAAGTATTTGTACACCTGCCAAAGAGTAAAATTTCTGGCCCTATAGGACCTGTTAGTTCGCCTGTAAAGAGTCCACCTCCACTTCACTTATTATTCTAAATAAGACACACCTGTTTGAGGTCGTTAGCTTGATAAAGACACCTGTCCACCCCCCAGTAACACTCCAGCTGCTCACATGGATGGGGGTTAGATTATGTCTCTCACGGTCAATGATTTGTAAGTTGAAGAACTTGAAAATCACAGGGTGTTATATATTTAATAAAATATTTATATTCAAATATTTTATTTCCTCACTGTACATACCTCATAAATGACCAGCACCTTTCTTTATTTTTTTTTTTGGGCTATTAACCGTTTCTGAAAGACATGTTGTATTTTTGATGCAATATGCTGGTATTTCTTTGATTCTATAAAAAAACTTTTAATTGATCTGTCAGTATATTTTGTTTAATTTGACTATGTGAAGTACCTTGAGATGAAATAACGAGTTTGAAATAATGAGTCTTGAACTGGTTTAACTTTGCTTTTACCAAATCCCCTCCTGGATTTAGATCCAAAATAGTCGCTTTAGGCTATAACTTTGGTTCCAGGCAGAAACACAGACAAAAGAAGTGTCAATGTTATTGCTCTTGATTAAATTTTGGTTTAATCTACATGTTTTGATGAATGTTACTTTGCACATTTATCATTTCAGTAAAAAGAATTACTTAATTTGAACTCACCGTGTCCCGTTCACTCTTTCTTTCACATCCTGAAAAAGCGATTGAGTTGAATTCAGCTTTCATAGAGTTATAATGCAGAAAATGACAATCATACTAACAATCCAATTGCATTGAAAATGAAAATACATTTGTTCACACCTTGATATAATTTGACACATAATGAACATTTATGTAAAAGATACATTTTTGTTGGTTCTGACCTTTAGTTTTCTTCCATTTGATGAACACCACGATGATTATTAACAGGCTTGTTGAAGCAACAGAAACTACAATTGGCCACCAGGATGAATCTGGAAAAATAATACATCTAAAACATACAGCTAAACTGCAAAACGTTTAAACTGATATGATTTGATAGATTCTAATTCCTTAAGCTGCCTGTCATCGACAATTATGAAGATAAAGATGACCTTGCCATTCACAGCTAAATTTCCTCGCTGTGGAACAATACAGGGTATTTCTGTTCTACTAAACTTTTACTGGTTAAGAATTACACCCTGAGTGATGTTGTAGGAATATATATATATATATATATATATATATATATATATATATATATATATATATATATATATATATATATTTGGAAGAGACTCATTACATAAGGCAGATTATTGTAAATATTGACAGCAGAATCTTAAGAGTTTGAGGACTGGCAAATACAGTGTTTCTGATCATTTTTCACCATATTTCCATGGCAATTATCTCGTCAATTCATCAGCTTACCAGTTTGATAAACTCTTGGCTAATTTAAATGTATTAATTGTATTGGCTGCTCAGACTTACTATTAAAGTTATCAGCATCTGCTGGAATATGTCATTTGAAAAAACAAACATAATTTAGACAAAACGCACCAATTTTAAAATATTTCAAATACAAAATTCAGAAATACTTGAAAAGATCTAATGTACTACTATCTTAGGTTAGAGAGATGGTCTGTTGTATCTGGGAAAATATAATTCCTATGATAAGCTATTTTTAAGATATTTTAGCTGAGATTGTGATTAATGATTTAGTCATATTTTTCATTTTGTTGATAAACTTGGGTTTTATTTTTAACAAAAACAATCGTAAATGACAACATCAAACTCTTTTTTTTTAACAAACAAAACCTATAGATATCCTTCAATAATTCTGAAGACAAAAAAAAAAAATTTCTTTCTTACCTGTTGTCTGAACTTTTGACGGATGGCTAATGGTGAACAACTGAAATTTTCCAGAATTATTATTTGTAACGTTACACTTGGATCTAAAAGTTGCTGAGTTTTGATGAAGAGGAGCCGTCAGTGCCACGGAAAAATGAGACGTTGGTAATGATAGAAGCGTATGTACGGATATGTTCGCTTCCCCCTCGTACAGCCACTCCACTGTGTGTCTACGGTAGTTATAGTCCACCACAGAACAGTTTAAGACAACTGAATCGTTGATCTTCTGTTCAGTCACTGATGAAGACAGAAATGTTTAGATCAAAGACAATGAAAGCTACGTCATCTGTAAAATACAGTATTTTGTATTTTTTTCTTAAACATAACCATTTGAAAAAATAATATGTGTATACTTACGGTAAATGACAGACAGAAAAACAGAAGGGCTCACTTCTTCTCCTGATGTTAACTGTCTGCAGTCGTACCGACCAACGTCCTCAATAGTGACATTCTTTATAACCAGTGAACAGCTGGCAGTTATACTTAGTTTTTCTAAATTAATTGCTGCATTTAACTGACCATCTTCAAACAATGTCACTGTTTGTATGGACCTGATGAAGCTCCAATTGGTTCTGTCACAGCTATTTTGCCCATCAGACACATTTTCACAAGGCAAAGTCGCTTCATCACCAACTCTGACTATGAAGAACGATCCAGTTTGCTTTGCAGTTGCTGTTGAGACAATAAGTCACACAATAAAAAAATAAGTTAGTATTTACTTAGGAGATATTGGGAAAGATTTAATTGAAATCTTATTCATGCAAATACTTTTTTCTTATGATAAATATAATTTTACCAATTAATAAAAGAATTTGTAGAATAAATGTTATTTAGGCTAATACTTTTGTTAAAGATTCACTTACCTGTAGATGTAAGTATCAGTAACAGGAAAAAATACATTTTAATCCCTCTGTATCAAATCAGTGTTTCTTTCTGTCTCTTCTGCTATCTTGTTAACAAAAGACTCTCTCGCTGAAAATGGTTTGTTCATAAAGCTTCAAACATTGCACGCTGCATCGGGTCTTCAAGCTGTTACTTCCTCATTATAACAGCCTCTGTCTTACATCAGGAAGTAGATTTAGAAAATGTTTTGATAGAGTCCTAATCCTATTTAGAGTTTAATTTCTATACATTACATAAAACTTTTATGTAACAATTTTTATTTATGTCAAATATATACACAAGGGATAAGAAGACAACCAACAGTCAGGTGAGCAGATCTAAGGTTAGAGAGGTGTTAGTTTCATATGTGAGCTTAGCCTCTCAGTATGTGGGAAAAAGCACGTAACCTGGTTGTTCCCCTTTTCATATGATTTTATCAAACCTAAGTTTGAAATAGTTTTTATAGGTCAGTTTTTCCTATTTGAGAGTTGTATTGCAGGCTACAGCAGTGCAATCCTAACCATGCACCCAACAAAGAGATCCTGCAGCGAGTGAGGGCCCTTTGTCTAAAACTTTGCGAGATGTGTGCCACCACCCAGAGGATGATTTTGCAGCAGTACACTGTGCGGCCCAGCATTTGGAGGAGGAACATTTGGGACACCAGGGGCTGCAAACTACCTGCTTCACGGTTGGTGAGTCTAGATATATCAAGCCACCTCGCGAATCCAACTGGAAAGACAAACACTGAAAATAAATTATGGATCCAAATAAGAGGTATTGTAAAAGATCTCTACTGTATCATGAAGTTAAACCTCTCCTGCTACAGCCAAATTCAGCCAATCAACTCCTAACGGATGAAGGTTTAAACCAAAGCATTCCAATTACAGTTACAACTGGCCCAGGGATAGTCAACCCCTTTACCATCGTGGTAAACAAATCAAGCTAACTCCTTGGTTCTGCCAAAATGCACCAGAACAACAACCATTACATTTTACCACTACTGATGTACAAAGAGATTAAGACATTCCTGAGAGACATGTTAAAAAAGGTTGTTATCCATGAAAGCAGTACTCCCAGGGCAGCACCTGATGAGTTGGTGAAGAAGGATGGCAGCTGGCAGTTCACTGTGGATTACAGGAAGCTAAATGGCATAACCAATAAAGATGCCTTCCCACTCCCTCAAATTGAAGACACTATTACATGCTTGACCAGGGCAAACTAGTTCCCAACACAGGATTTTGCCAGTGGATATTGGCAGGTGGCAATGGATCCAAAGGATTGTGACAAGACTGCTTTCACCACTCCATTAGGCCTATTTGAGTTTGATCGTAGGCCTTTTGTTATTTGTAATGCCTCGGCCACATTCCAGCACCTCATGCAGCAGTGCTTAGGCAGCCACATTTCAGAATTAGTGTGCATGAACACTACCAGGAGTACCAAGACGACACACAGGTTTTCTTGAGAGCGTCTAAAAAAGGAGGTGTGAGGACCACGGCAACAGAGAGTAAGAGTTAATGGGAGTATGTGTACAATAAGAACAGCAGCACTAAAAGGCTTACCATGTGAGATGTAAATGATCCACCTGGGCGAGTGAACGGGGCTGCGGAGGTCCGAAGGTGGGTACTGCAGTAGCTTGCAGCAGAGAAGGTGACTGCCCAGTGGAAGAAGGATTGTCAGTGGAGGGTTAGGGAGGGCTTGGTCGATCAGTCTGCAAGGTGGCAGCAAGTGACAGTCTTCTGGGCAAGGCATTGACTTAGCGTTGGCGTGACAGTTTTAATCTCTGAGAGGCTGCAGAGTGGACCAGTGGTTAATCGGCTCTGCAGAGATCTGTGACTCATGGAGGGTACTCCAAAGTGGGATTAATAGCAGAAAAACCAGGTCAAACCTAACAATTTGACATCCAAGTGCCGGAAGCCATCCACCATTAAGCTGCCGTGTTCCCACCACCATGAAACACTGAACACATGCGCACAGTACCAGACCGTCCTGCTAATCAGCATCCACCTGTGGGAGAGAGGGAGAAAAACAGACTTTGCCAGCACATAAACCACCCCAGCACCCTGACATAATTGAAAATATTAATAATATATGACTGCATACTAAAAGCAAAGTATTAAGTTACCAGTCTAATAATAAAGTTGAGAAAAGAGAATCAGTCTTACATCCGGCTTCTTCTTTCTGCCTGCCCCAATGAACAAACTCCTTTCCAAGATCGATTCTTGTTTTTCCCTCATCACTTTCACGTTTTCTTTTTTAAACCTCAGAGGGTTTAAACTTTTTCCTTGCCCCACCCATGGCCAGTAGTCGAGCAGGTGGCAAAATTGTAGAGCAAAAGCCTTAGCTCCATGACGATATAAGAGCCTGCAGCCATAAAGCAATACGTTCTTCCAGGTCACACAACCTGGCCCAGCATGCTGTACATGGTCGGTATCTCAAGAGGGGAACCCCGCTCGTAGCACTGATAGTGTCAAGTGCTGTATATTGGCCTGAGGAATATTTAAAATTAAGTCATATATATCAACTCTTTAGGTCACAAAGTCTTCGGTGTTCTTTTCATATTTGTCATTAATTGATAGAGTAGCACTTCTGCCTTGCAGCAGGAAAGTTCCGGGTTCGATTCCCAGTCCGAGGTCTTTCTGAATGGAGATGCATATTCTACCTGTGCATACGTGGGTTCTCTCCAGGTACTCCAGCTTCCTCCCAAAAGTCCAATAACATTACTGCCAGGTTAATTGGCATCTGTAAATTCCCCTTAGGTGAGAATGTGTGCATGAATGATTGTTTATCTTGTTTATTTCTGTGTTGCCCCTCAATGGACTGGCGACCTGTCCATGGTGTACCCTGCCTCTCGCCCGTAGACAGCTGGAGATAGGCACCAGCACCCCTTGCAACCCCGCTTGGGATAAGTGTGGAGGGATGATAGTAAATAGTAAAATCTTATGTACAGAATATATAAACCACAAAAATCCTTAACATGAAATAGATAAAGGTCAATTAGAATGTAAATATTATTTTTTTCACCCCTTTAGATTCCCCAGTTGATCAAAAGGTTGATCTCAAAGGTGACCTCTGACTTGGTTATTATGACTTCGATTTGCTTCTATTATTTATATCCTTTATTATATTGTCATCAGAATTATGTTTTTTTTTTATATCTTGGACAATTACTTTTCACAATGTGTGAAACATTTAGGTTGATGTAACTGGTTTGATTGAAAATACTTTTTTCTTACTCAGTACATAGAAAATTAGAATCTATGAACGTCAGTTTTAATCATCTTGAAAAAGAATCATAATTGATGCTCTATCTCTTTCTTCTTTCACTGGAGACCAAGTTGCAAAAGTGGCTTAGTGGTTGGAAATATGGCTTCATTTTGTTGTTTACAAACCATGCATGAATGTGGAAACAGCAGCAGTTGAAGCAGTGGTCTGGCCTTTCTGTGGTCAAATCAACCATGTGCAAAACATGCAGAGTTAATGCTAATGCGTTTTTGAGCTGAAGTAATTTCCACAAATAGATCTATATCTTTGTAAAACAAAATGAATAACCAAAAGTGAAGCGTTTGATAACACAGCTTAGTGCAGCACCGTTTTTTAAACGGTGGGAGTTGGTTATCTTTCAGAACAAAAGCTCTAGTCTATGCTAGAGCTTCTCAGTCTCCAACTTTGTATAACAGAACCACTTAAATCAGCACCTAATGGCAAATGGAATCTGACAACAAATCAAGTTTGGGTTCCATTGTTAAAAGACCCAAGGTAGTTTCAATTTTGATCTACCATATTTATTTATTTTTTACATTTATTTTTTTTACATACATACATATACATATATATATATATATATATATATATATATATATATATATATATATGTAATCTACCGTGTTTAAATATAATCATAAACATATCTAAAAGGTCCAGTAAGCATCACAATAAAAATTGTCTGCAATAATTTTGCTGTTAAGTTTATTAGAAAATATTTTCAGAAACTTTGCTTATTAATTAGGAAATTATTAACAAGTTTCTGTAGCTCATTATTTATCAGAGAATGAAACATTTTACAAGCAACATGCTTATAATGACAAATTAATATTACCTTAGAACCAACTGAGAGTGGATTGAAGTTCTCATCCGTGGATATGGAGCCAGTTCTGATCTTTCAAAGTAGTTAAGAAGTAGCTCTTAAGAGCTGAATACAACTCCAGTTCCAAATAAACAATATAACTGGTTTGTCTAAAAATCCCATCTGGAGAGCAAAGCCAATATTTCTGAAAATTACACATTTACTAATAAAATTGTTACTCCTTGTGTTTAAGTGTGGAATACACAACGTCTTGGTTATGGGAAGCTTTAGGAGAGGAAAGGTCCGCAGTGCTGTAAGTCAGAGGACAACTGACCTAAAAAAAGAACCAGAAAACAGCATTTACCTATAGGGCAGCGTTAGAGAGTTTGGGCAACATTTAAGTCTTTTAATTCAACATTACTTTACAACCCACTCCCCCTTTTTCTAATTCCAAATATCAACATGAAGGATTTAGAGAAAATTTAACACAAATATAAAAGGCTTTCTGTTTGAGGATATCTTAAGATAACCTAACTGTTGTATCCAGATTGCCACAGTCAGGAATAATATTGATAGTTATGCTCCATTGTATTATATGATATCCACATATAGAAAGTAGCAGGATGACCTGATCTGAATTCTCTCATAGATCTCAAACTCATCGCTGGGTCTAGTTTTTAGTATTTGTTATCAAGATCGATGAGAAATATTTTGGAACAAAGTTTAGACATGTAATCTCAAACAAAAAACTTTGAGACATGAAGGGAACAAAGACAGGAAATATAAAAGACTAGTATAAAGGAGGAGAAACCCGGCTTACTTCTCAAAATCATGATATGGTTTTGACATGTTCCAGCTGTGACCATAAAAGTATTAACATTGTTTGTTTAAAATATCAAAAAATTTAAATCATACAAGACCAGGTGTTTTTGTGTTAAACACAGAAAGGTAGCAGCAGGGGCTCCTCGGAAATACTAGGCCATGCAATTTCCAGATTTAGTGAGGATTTTGAAAAAAGAAAAAAAAAAAAATACCGGAGTTGACAGAAATTGAGGACACAAATTTGACAGACAGATTTTTAGGGAAAATACTGTTTGAAATTAAATTCATGATGTTTTTTATTTATTTTTATTTATCAAAAATATTTGTTTGTATTATTTGGCACAGTTATTGAGCATCTTAGAGTTTTTTGGGAGTGGTCAACATGGGAACCTCTTGCATAGGACACATCATTTATATGACGACTTTTCCTACAGGTTACATTTGAAACAATTTCCAACAAAATAGTTTTAAAAGTTGGCTAAAAAGAATTTTGGCACGCACTTCACCTTCAGATATGACTTTTTAGTTATGTAGATCATGTTGAATGGTATAGATTATTAAAAATTAAGACATGGCCAAATACATGAATTCACTGCAAATACAAAATGTACCGCAATCAGAACATGGTGGCAAATGGAAAGGAAATGGTGCGATGGTGTCTGACATCGACTTGTACTGGCAAAGGGAGACCCACCGCTTGTTAACAGCAATGTTTCTAATCAACAAACAGTGGTTCAGCTATGGTTTTGATAGTAATATTATTGCTTGAGACCTGTTTGCTTTCTGCTTTTCTGGTTTACTGTTTTGTATCTATTTCGGAAGAGAACCACACGAGAATCTGCTTGGAAGTGATACATCCTGTTTACAAAAGAAAACACTGACCTTTTTTTTCCCTATGGTGTCTTTTCTGTGGCAAACTGATGCATAGACAACACCCCCCTCAGGATCAGGCTGCAAAGAAAATAAAAATTAAAATAAATGTGCTAACAGAAGGACTTGAAAGAAGGAAGGCAGGGTTTGAATCCCATTGTTTTCATCCAGCGTAAAAACTTGACCAAGTCTGTGAGAGTCATATGAGCTGACAAAAGGAGGAAACAGACAGTGAGGAAAGACAGTATTTAAACACCACGATTTTGCAAGTTCTCCCACTTACAAATCATGGAGGGGTATGACATTTTCATCTTTGGTGCATATCCAGTGTAAAACACATTATCCAAAAATGAAATTCCTGAAATAGCAATGTAATTTTTAAATATTATATATATATAATTTTATTTACATGTTTTTGCTGCAAATAAGTATTTGAACACCTGTCAAAAAGCAAAACTTCTGGCTCTAATGGACCTGTTAGTCAACCTCTAAAAAATGTAATGATTAAAAATAATGATTACAAGCTTAAGGATTTGTTAGTTTTATATACATTAAAACATCACAATATTTCAGTTAATGATTTCATATTCATTATTTTGTCAAAACATCCTGTTTATATATTGACAGTCCTGTTTTGGTGGTGACCACATTATCTTTGAGGTGGTGTAACTTATCATTTTACTTAAAACAAACATAATTATTAGCTTTAAAAAAACACGTGGAACGTGGAAGCTAATATTAAAACATGTACAGATCTTAAATTGATAGCTTTATCTCTGTTTTTCGCTTTGAATTCAGTCCATCTGTGGAGGAATGATATAAGTCTTTGACTTAAACTTGGAAAGTCCCGATGGCTTCCCAGTAATTAATCTGTTTTTTTTTTTCATTGTAGAGGCTGAACAAATGGTCCACTACCACTTACGGTAACTAAAGTTTTGCAAACCCAGAAAAGCTTCTTTTTTTTGGCTATTGGTCTACGATTTCAGAAAGATGTGTTATATCTTTGACGCAATATGCAATAACTAAAACTTTTAGCTGATATGTCTGTATATTTTGTTTAATTTGACTCTGTGAAGTGCCTTAAGACATGAATCAGTGCTAAGTAAAATAACTGAAGTATTTTGCCGGATGCCTGTCGACTAAGCAACTTTAAAAGGAAATGTTTCAACTAACAGTGTGCTTGAGTTTTGAACTGGTTGAACTTTGCTTTTACCAAATCCTTTCCTGGATTTGGATCCAAAATAGTCGCATTAGTATTGATGAATTTTACTTTGCACATTTTTCATTTCAGTAAAAATATACAAAATCCACTTAATTTGAACTCACCATGTCCCGTTCACTCTTTTTTTCACATCCTGAAAAAGCGATTGAGTTCAATTCAGCTTTCACAGAGTAATGAAATAGTTTCAATACTGTTTATTGATAATTTATAATGCAGAAAATTACAATCACCACACTAACAATCCAATTGCATTGAACATGAGGAGAACATTTTTTTCACACCTTGACATAATTTGAAACCAAATAAACATTTATGCAAAAGATTAATTTTTGATGATTCTGACCTTTAGTTTTCTTCCATTTGATGAACGCCACGATGATTATTAACAGGCTTGTTGAAGCAACAGAAACTACGACTGGCCACCAGGATGAATCTGGAAAAGTAATTGCTTACATAAAACATGCAGCGAAACAGCAAAACAAAGCTTAAATTATTATGATTTGATAGATTGTAATTTTCTCCAAACTTGCTGAATAAGCTGAGGCTGATTTCTTTAAATCAGGCATCCCCAAACTCGGTCCTCAAGGCCCCCTGTCCTGCAGGTTTTAGAGGTTTTTCTGCTTCAGCACAGCTGGTTATAATGATTGCAGTAGAGCAAAAGCCTGTTAATCAGCTTTCAATTAAAATCAGCTGTGCTGGAGCAAGAAAACCTCTAAAACCTGCAGGACAGGGGGCCTTGAGGACCGAGTTTGGGGATGCCTGATTTAAATTAAACCAGAATGTATGTAGTCATTTTTAGTACTCAGTATCTTTGCAGCTACAGACGGACGTTAAAATAAGTCTGTAGAATTTGTTAAGCAAAGGCAATTATTTAAAACTGGATTCCAGGAATTCTATAGTTTTGCTGTATATTTTATTCCGTTGCTCTTTTCTTAACAAAGCAGCTTCCATATGTTTATGTAATATTGTCTTTTACAAAATAAGTGTTTTCATCAATATATCTGCTCGAAATGCATCTTTAAGCTACCTGTCATCAATAATTATGACGGTAAAGATGACTTTGCCACTCACAGCTCGGTATTTCCTAATACCGATTATTTCTATTCTACTAAATTTTGACTGGGTAAGAATAGATTTATAAACCAAACAGAAGGAAAAATAGCTTGTTAGTGAGAAAAACATGTAGTAAATTGGCAAACAGGAGATTTTATTAAAATTACGCCCTGACTTATGTTGTAGGAATAAATTGATATTGGAATGGACGCATTATGACTTCAGCAAATTTGGACAGCAGAACAAAAAGATTTTTGTGGACTCGAAAACACAGGCATTTAGATCATATTTCACCATATTTCCATGGCAACTGTCTCATCGATTCATCAACTTACTAGTTTGATAAACTCTTGGCTAATTTAAACATATTAATTGTGTCAGTTTTTAGCATTTGCTTGAAATTTCTCATTTATAAAAAAGAACATTATTTAAACAAATAGCACTTATTTACATATTGTTCAAATACAAAATTAAGAAATACTTAAATTATGTAATTTACTACTAGCTTGGAATATTTTGAGATTTCTCAGGCTAGAAAGATGATATGTTGTATCTCGGAAAATATTATTTCTACAATATGCTCTGTTTTTAATATATTGCAGCTAAGATTATAATTACTTATGAATTTGCTAATGAATCACTATAATAATGACAACTCATAAATCATACATATGTAATGCCTATATGCTTTTAAAAGTCTTAGTACAGATTTTTTTTCAGTCACAGGTTTAGTCTTTTTTAAATTGTGCTGACAAAGCCGAAGTTGTATTTTCAACAGAAACACAATCATAAATGACAACATTAAACAATGCTGTTTTTTTCATAAGTGAAAGCTTATAGAGGTCAAACAATTAATGATTCTGAGGTAAAGAAAAAAAAATGTTTCTTACCTGTTGTCTGAACTTGTGACTGGTGGTCAAAGGTGAACAGCTGAACTTTTCCAGTGATATTATTTGTAACTTTACACTTGGATCTAGAAGTTGCTGAGTTTTGATGAAAGGGAGCCATCAGTGTCAAGTCAGAATGATAAGCAGGTGGTGAAGGATGCTTATACAAGGATGTGTTCGCCTCCCCCTCATACAGCCACTCCAAAGTGTATGTAGGCAAGTTATAGTCCACCACAGAACAGTTTAAGACAACTGAATCGTTGATCTTCTGTTCAGTCACTGATGATGATAGAAATGTTAAGAGGAAAAACATTGAAAGCTATGTCCTCTTCAAAATACAATTTTTTTTGTTTATTTTTTTCAACATAATCATTTGAGCAAATAGCATGTGTATACTTACGATAAATGACAGATAGAAAAAAAGAAGCATTCTCTGTTTGTCCTGATGTTAACTGTTTGCAGTCATACGGACCAACGTCCTCAATAGTGACATTCTTTATAACCA
The DNA here is from genome assembly GCF_000732505.1 of Cyprinodon variegatus. Lineage (NCBI taxonomy): Eukaryota > Metazoa > Chordata > Actinopteri > Cyprinodontiformes > Cyprinodontidae > Cyprinodon > Cyprinodon variegatus. The sequence continues at coordinate 57,778 of NW_015151692.1, forward strand.
GTGAACAGTCGGCAGTAACACTCAGTTTTTCTGAATTAATTGTTGATTTAAACCGACCATCTTCAAACAATGTCACTATTTGCATGGACCCCCTGAAGCTCCAAGTGGTTCTGTTACATTTATTTTGCCCATCAGACACATTTTCACAAGGCAAAGTCACTTCATCTCCGACTCTGACGATGAAGAAGAATCCAATTTGCTTTGCATTTGCTGTTGAGAGAATAAGCCAGACAATAGATAAAATATTAGTATAAACTAAGGAGAGATGAATTTGAATTTGATTTAAATACAATCTATACAAATATTTTGTTTCTCAGGATAAATATAATTTTAGCAATCAAAGAATTTGTAGAATAAATTTTAATTAGGCATATTTTTTTTTATTAAAGGTTAACTTACCTGTGGATGTAAGGATTAGCATCAGGAATAAATACATTTTTATCCCTCTGTATCAAATCAGTGTTTCTCTCTGTCTCTTCTGCTATCTTGTAAACCAATCAATCGATGGTTGAAAGTGGTTTGTTCTTAAAGCTGTAAACTTTGCACGCTGCATCACGTTTTCAAGGTGTTACTTCCTGATGACATCAGCGTCTGTCTTACATCAGGAAGCTGATTTAGAAAATGTTTCAATAAAGTCTTGATCCAATTTAGAGTTGTTGTTTTTTTAAAGATGGCTTTACATTATACTTTTATGTGAAACTTTTATGTCAAATATATACATATCTAACAATGGATAAGAAGACAACTAACAGACAGGTGAGCAGATCTAAGGTTAGAGAGGTGTTAGTTTCATATGTGAGCTGAACCTCTGTGTATGTGGATAAAAGCACGTAATGTGTTGCTACCAAACTTTAGTTTGAAGTAGTTTTTATAGGTCAGTTTCTCTTGTTTTTTTTTTTGTTTGTTTGTTTGTTTTTCAACTTAGCACTGTAGATCACTATTTCTTTTATTTGTAGTTTTTATGTAAAACCTCCCTCTGGCCTTGGAAAATCTTGCTATAAATTGCCTGTTTGATCCCTCACCCCTGGTTTTTCAGAGCACAGCCCTCAAAATGTGACAGGAAGCCCACAGTCTGCAATAAGGAAGGTAAAAGGCGCAGAGAATCACAAAAGGTCGGCAAGGCAAGCTTATTTGTATAGCACAATTCAGTGCAGTGACAATACAAAGTGCTTTACATGCATTAGATAATAACATAGGAGACAAANAATTCAGTGCAGTGACAATACAAAGTGCTTTACATGCATTAGATAATAACATAGGAGACAAATAAAAGCAGAATAAAAGCAAATAAAGATAAAAGACATGAATGAAACAAAACAGTTGGACCACAACCTTAAACTAATACTACCTCAGTTAGCAGTTTAACTTCAACAGTCAAAGGCAGCTCTAAACAAATGGGTTTTAAACTTTGACCTAAAAGAATTCAGGCTTTCAGCTCTTCTCCAGTCTTCTGAAAGTTTGTTCCATATCAGTGGGGTAAAGAACTAAACGCTGCTTCTCCATATTTGGATCTAGATCTGGGTGGACAGAGTAGTATTGAAGACCTGAGTGGTCTGGGACAGAAGAAGCCATTTAAAATCGCACTTCCCAGTCAAACGGCAGCCAAATGGCAACCTACTCCCCTACAACTCTCAAGCAAATCCACTCCAACTTCTAGCCACTGGCCTTCTCCTGTGTTTGCATTTTTTTTTACTCTGACTCCATCCTTTTGCTGAATGACAGGGTCTGACCAGGAGATGGTGCTACCTTTAAATCTTACTGTCCACAAATCATGACAGAATATTTTGGTACAAAGATTGATGTTTAAAAAGGAATTTTAGAGGACCAGCCAAGGGCCCATGAAGGAAAGTGGAGAAATTTCGAATGGCTACTACTATACACTGACAACAAATCTGTTATGCATTGAGGTGCTGATCCATCCATTGATTTATATACTAACAGAAGAATTTCAAAGTCTATTCTCTGAGCTATAGGGAACCAGTGGAAGTACTTCAGAACTGGGCTGATGTGTTCTACTTTCTTAGTTCTTGTGAGAGCATGGGCAGCAGCGTTTTGCATCGGCTGCAGCTCTGATGGACTTTTCAGGCAAACATATGAAAATACTATTGCATTAATCGATTTTACTAAAGATAAATGGACTGTGACTGACTGTATGTGCTCTCTTTCATGCTCTGACATTGGAGCTGACTCAGAGCTCGTCTGCCTGGCTGTGTGTTTCTTGGACGGGGCAGCCTTTAACAGTTCCTTTTGTGTCTCTGCTTTTGTCTCCTTGAACCCCAGTCGGCCATAGCAAATGGCCGCTCACTCTGAGTCTGGTTCTGCTGGAAGTTTCTTCGTGTTCACAGGGACTTTTTCCACTCCACTCTCGCTAAAAACATGTTTGGTGTGAGGTATGGCCTACGACTCAATGAGTCAATGTAATCAGCCTGCTTACCTTAGATAGAAAACATCTAACCAATCTGACTCAATGATGTGGTTGAATTGTAGACTGCCTTCAGATTACACGTGTTGTGAAGTGGCACTACATGTTCGGGTCTGTGTCCATTATGACACCAAGATTTCAGCCAAGATCAGTGGTTTCTAGCTGTAGTAGTTTAAGCTATGAGCTAACTCTGAATCTCTCTCCTCCTTTGGTCCGAACATTATTAGCTCATTTGGTTTTATTCAGCTGGAAAATATGATGGTGAATCCACATATTGATCTGTTCTAAACATCTAGCAAACGCTCTGGCTGGTTAATAGTCACCTGGTGGCATTGTGATGTAAATCTGTGTACCCCTCCATGGGTGCTCCTCATCTTCAAAGCCTCTCCGTGGGTGCTCATTGTCTTTAAGGCCCCTTCATGGGCACTCCTCATCTTTGTCCTCGGCCTCCAAGGTTCCTGCTGTTGAGATGCTGGCCTCCTGGCAGTCCCCCTCCCGGCTAGCCTCTGCGCCTTGTCTTTGAATACCTTTGGTTGGTTGTTTTGTGTTTTGTGTAGAATTTTCACGCTATAAATGTATAATTCTCTGTAAAATAATAATAATTTTTTAATAATATCCTTATCAAACAGACATGTGATGTTAGGTTTTAAAAGTGAATGTGTCTAACTGACCTAGTGAATGATATATATTTTTTTATGCACAAAACAAATACTATCAAACAAGTCATTAATGTCCTTCAATTAATGACCTCATTCATTAAAGGAAAAAGGTTTCAGTCTAACCCTCTGTGGAAATGTAATTCCATATCTTGTCATGATTACTACCTAAATGCTATATCATTCAGAAGTAGAAAAGCTAAAATCATTTATTTGAACATCCCATTAACAAACACTTCAGGAAGGGCCAGAAAAACATAGACAGACAACATCTCTATTCATTTAACATTCCTTTTAATGTGATGTTGTTCAATTACCTTGAAACTTTATCTCCTATGTGCTTTGAACAGATATACAATTTAAGAGTTTTGCAGCAACAACTAGATGGCATAAATATCCTACAAACCTAACTATATTCTCCTAGACTCTAGAGCTGCTGAAGCTTTAAATGACCCTGCTTAAACACAGCTCACTGTAATAATTAAATTACCTTCACCTGTTCTTCAACCTGTTAATGAGTCATTTGTTAATTTAACCAGGAATTTATCTAAGAGCTGCAGGGCAGGAGGAGTTAAGGACAGCAGTTAGAGAACCCTGGTTTGTGGGATATTTCCGCCCTCTAGTGGTTGCTGCACTTAAGTATTTTCCAGATAATCAAACATGCAAAAACAGCACCAAAGTTACAACACACCAAACAAACACCAGGAGGAAAAAAGGTGACAAAGTAATAACATTACAAAGGAATGCAGGCTCATGGTATAACATTGTGGGTATCTAAAGAATACTATGCAAGGAGCTGTTACTTCTGTCAGCCATTTTTAACCAATAGTCTGCTATCGTAAACAAGAAAAAAATAACAAAATTACAAATCTTTTCTTTACATCATTAAAGCAGATTACAAATTTACAAAATTTTTATTTCATAGAAAATTGTTAATTAAAGCCCTTTCACATTGTGCATTTACCAATGAGGGTCTAAAAGTCTGATATGTCATGAAAAAATAACAACCTAAGCATAAGAAGTATAAAAGGGTAGGATATATTGATGATAATATAACTAAGCTAAATGTTATAGTTTGAAGACATTTTAAAGAGATGGATTTTACAGTATTTATTTTCCATTGAATATAATATCTGTTGCCTTCATTCCCTGTTAAATCAAGCAGAAACTGAGTTTAGTAAACTTATATTTATCCATGCATTTGGCTTGTTTTAAATTATCCTGTGATAAAACTGCTGCCTGTGGAAATAAGATATAGGTGAATGTTTCATGGATAAAGTCTCATTTTGTGCAAAGCTGAGATGTGTGAGGCTGTTGATCAGTAGAATCTGCAGTGGGTAGCACTGCTGCCTCACAGCAAGAAGGTTCTGGGTTCGGTTCCCGGCCCGAGGGCTTTCTGGATGGAGTTTGAATGTTCTCCCTAAGCATGTGTGGGTTCTCTCTGCGTACTCCAGCTTCCCTTCAAAGTCCAAAAGCATGACTGTTAAGTTAATTGGCTTCACTAAATTCTCCACAGGTGTTTCAGTGTGTGTGTGAATGGTTGTTTGTCCAGTTTGTCTCTTTGTTGCCCTGGGATAGATTGCGATCTGTCCAGGTGGTACCCCACCTCTTGCCTATTGGCAGAAGAGATAGGCACCAGCATCCCTCACAACACCAGCAGGAATATGGATGGATGGATGGATGGATGGATGGATGGATCATCACTGTGCTCCTGGAAAAAAAAATATAAATCATATCAAAGTTGGGATTTTAATCTGTATCACTGCTGCTGGTCAACTTAAATTATAATATAATACACATAATATTAATGCTTAAATGTTTTATTTATCCATACTTTTCGAAGTTCCACATAAGTACTAGCTTATTTATTTTCCTAAACTTGAGGTTCATTGGTTTATCTGTTGATAGTCTCACCTTTGGACTTTGCCCAAATATTAATGGTAACTACAGATAGAAGCAGAGCTGCCAAACCAACAGACACAATGATGCATCTCATAATATATTTAAAATCTAATAAAGAAAAAAAGAAAATTGTTAATGATAAAAAAGAAAATATCACAATAAGGATTTTACATTGGACTGTTAATTTCTAAATACAATGATAAATAGCATTCATCACCTGTACAAGTTGTTGAGCAATTTCCTCCTGAGGATGTTATCTCAGAAGCTGGAAATTTTGTTATCGTTTTTGTCATTGTTGTTACAGTTGCTGCATCTGTAGCTCAGAAAATACAATATTAATTTGGACTGGAATGTGAAATTATTTAATACATTTATAAATGTATTAA
>NW_015151692.1:63963-72148 GCF_000732505.1 Cyprinodon variegatus
GTTGCATTGAAACGCAAATGGGAATAAATACAAGGAAACCATTTTTCACACCAATCCTTACACTTGGATGTTGGTGCATTCGTTCTCTGATTTATTCTTAATAGAAATATACATTTTCTTATTCTGTATATTATCCTTCAACCCTCCCTGCTTCAACTTAAAATGTAGATTTCTAAGATTAAATACAATAGATGTTAAAGTGAAGCATTTTTAAAACTCACCTGAAAGTTTACCTGAGGACTGAGGTCTGAAGACAAAAAGCCACATTTGGTCTGTGTAATAATTCCTTACTTCACACCTCAGTGACTTATAAAGCTTCGATTTCTGTTCAGAATCAGTTGCAGTAAAAGTGACAGATGAGGTGCAGGAATTTGTTGATTTCTTCACCTGTGATGACATGTTCTCCTTTCTCTCAAATTCCCATGTCAGTGAGTAGATACATTGGTTATATTCCAAGATGGAGCAGATCAAAGTACATTTGCCATCTTTCATCTGTTCAGTAACTGTTGCAGTTAAAGATATTGTAATAAAAGGAAGAACATTTTTTAAATGAGAAATAATAGCATAATGGTGGACTGGCAGAGTAATTTGCATAAAATTTTATTAAGCAGTAACAGGCAAGGTTGTAATAAGTGTACATCAATAGTAAAACATAATACTTACAGTTTATGACAGTGACACATATTTGGGAGTCTGGTCCTTGTTGTTGTTCTAAAAAGTAATTTCTAAAGGTGTAGCAGCCAACGTCATGAGCTGAGAAGTTCTTTATTACCAAAGAACAGTTGGTAGTGATGAACAGTCTGTTCAAACTTGTTCTATCAATGTTCAGTAACTGTCCCCTTTCCAGTAGCGCTACTGTTGTTCCATTTTTGTAATCAGAGAAAAGCCAGGTAACACTTTCACAATTGTTCTTTTTAAACACATTTGCAGAATGCAAAGTAACGTCATCTCCAATTCTGGCAACATAGAACGATCGACTTGCCCTTTCTGCTGTGACTGTTGACAGAAACGTTTGAAATGCTGTAAAAGACAAAAAACCTAAATATTATCCAAAATATACAGGGGAAAGAGCAACAGATTATTAGCAAAGCATCCTTATCTATGTTTAACATCTCACACAGAGATTTATGCTTTTGATTTCATTAAAAAAATTTTAGATATGTAGCCATGGTTCCATTAACATGGCAAGATAGAAGACAAAATTATTAGACAGAAACAGTAAGACTACAATGTAATCTGAGCTCATCCCTAGGATCTTTGAAATCATTAGTTACAAGTAGGGAATGTTGGCATGGTTGATGCTAAAAGAGACGTTTAACATGAGACTGTGAGAGGGGCCAACACTGGGTAAAGGTAAGAAAGTGACAACCCAGCTTTTCTTAGAGAGAACATACTCGCTAAGAAAAACTGGGTTGTTTTTTTGTTTTGTTTTTTTAAACCAACTGCTAGGTTGAGGATGTTGGATAATTTAATTTGGTTATTTTCATTGAATTGGGTGATCTGTTAGCCCGATTTCACTAGGTTATTTTTGTCATGATCGCGGCATTGATGTCTTGCTGATTATTCATTTCACTCACCTGCCTAGCTCATCATCACCACTCATCTGACCCACCTGCTTCAGCATCCATCTAACCAACCTTCATCAGTGCCAGGATTTTTGAGCCTTTGGTGAGAGTTCTCTGGCGTACCTTAGGCTACGTTCACACTGCAGGCCTTGATGTTCAATTCCGATTTTTTTTACGTTGCCTTTCATATTTCCAAATATATATACTTGTATGTGATCTCCTGTGTGAACTGCAGTCATGCAACGCAAGTGTCCCGCATGCGCAGTAGTGGACGCAATGACGTCACAGGCCAGGGTGCTCTTTTTTTTCTGGAAGTAAACATGGATGGTAGTGCCGGCGCGCAGTTAGTGGTCTTTTACAACCATAAAAACACAATCTTTTCAATATGGTTAAACATAAATACTGCTCTCCGCATCATTATCTGCCATGGTTGTTGTTTTTCTTGCCGCTTCTCCGTAGCAAGACGCATAATAGTGACCTTTGTCGGGTATTAATGACGTTCAGGTCGGATGAATCCGACCTGGCCGTTCAGACACAGGTCGCATTTGAAAAGATCAGATTCGCATCGGGTTCAGGACCACATACAGTAGCCAAGTAGCCTGGGTCGGATTGGAAAAAAATCGGATTTGTCAGCTATTAAAAGATCAGTGTTTCTGATTTCCTGATTTCTGTCTGGACCTCTGAGCCTGCCTGTCCAATTCAGATCTGTTTGCCTGACCTATCTTCGGACTCCTGCTGGATATTCCAAAAAACAATCCATTGGACTTTGTTTTCCAAGTTTGAAGATGTTTTGCTTCCCATCCAGGAAGCTTTTCCAATTCATAATGTCAGAATTAGCCTAAAGTTCCAAGCTTTGTAGAGTAGCCCAAATAATACCTTGTTTTGGCTTAGAAAACATGCAAATTGAACTAGAAGAACAGAACAAGTCCTCCGCTTAGGAATGGGGAAACGTTTGAAGTATTTGTTAGCCTGCAATACCTGATACTGGTCTATGCCTCTGAAAAAGGGGAGTCTTTAGGCTAAATTGTTGGCTTTGGCTGACCAGGCGAGATGTTTTGGTCCCCTGATTAGCAATAGGGGTTGAGATGATAGTGGAAAGGAATCAACTCTATTGGGGTGTTGTAGGTTTTTGAGAGCTGAAACCTGAGTCCACCCCCTTTGTCTAAGGTTGTTTTTTCTCTCTTAACATAAGTGGCTTCCTTCACATCCCTTTCTTGTCAACTTTGTCAAAAATGTTAACAAAGTGTTAGCAAAAAACAACAAACATTTAGGTAAAAAAGTCATCCGAACCTTGGCAACTTGTTGCCTTGGCAACAATAGTCCAATCAGGAGTTTCTTGATTTTAAGTCTTGCTCAATTTTTTTACAGTTAGAAAAATACATTAAAATTATTAATTCGTTATTGACTTATTTGTAGTTAACCATACTGAAAAAAGAGCTAAAGCACAGCTATATGATGCTTTATATGATATAAAAACAGCCATAAGGTAAGAAAAAAGTTGAGTATGCTGAATTGAGTCTGTTCGGTCTCGTCTCATGAGATGTTGATGAGGTGCAGTTAATGGGTGGTGTGTGGTTGCATATGCTCAAACATTAATCAAAGGTTTAAAGGGTAGTCTAAAATAAACTTCTTACAAATTATGGAAATTATAACACAACATCTAATAACTCCATGCCCAACCGAGTAAATTGGGCTTACAGAATCACATATTCCATGAAAATAACCGCATTAAATTATTCAACATCCTCAACTCAGCAGTTAGGTTAGAAAAAGCAGCTCAGCATTTCCTAGAGAGAACATGTCGGAGGAGTTGCTACATTTTTGGAAACAGCTGCAGAAGGTGTGAAAAAAGTAAAGATGAAATCCATCACAAATAAAGATAATATTTTTTGTGTCTGTTATATGACCCCCAATGTGATAAGTTTAAAGATTTTTTTGTATTTTTCAAAAATTATTTCATTATTAAAATGTACTAAACTCATATTTGTCAAAAGAACAATACTTTATCACCAGGATTTTGAGCACTGGTTGGCAAAAAAAGAGAAAGGTAATGAAACAAATCTTAAATGTTGGAATATATTCAAATGGAAAAAAACATGCAGATAAACTGATGTGTTCATAAAACTAATATTGACACTATACAATAAAAGTAGTAATTAAAATCCATGTCATTTTATTGAATAAAGTTTAACCTGTATATAAACTGATATAATAAAAAGCTAATAATAAAAAGCTAAATATTTGCAACATTTAAAAGGACGCGGCAAATAAATTTACTTTTAGATTTACAGTTTGATACTTTCAAGGTATTATAGAGAGAAATGCAGAGAAAGAAGTTTGAGAGGATGCATTAAAAGATCAAAGAAACTCCCTACCTTCCCCTTTTGTTGGATTTCTGCTCGTCAATGGTTGTGTGGTCATCGATATTGGCCACTTGGTCCTCATCTGTGTTGTCAATTTAGATTTTTTGGTTTTTATTAAAGTTGTCTGGTTTATTGTCTTTGTTTGCTTTGTGATTGCGGTCAATTCTTTTGTTTGTGCCATTGCCATCATATCTGTAAAACCAAAAACCAACCAGCAGAGTGAGAAGAAATGAATACACAATTATTGCCTTTACCCAACAATGTATGGAGACTAATCATGATTACATGTTTCAAAGCATTAAAGTTACTTTTTGATTTAGATTAACACATTTCTTTTGAGTCAAAATGTTATAGATTGTTGTAATTAGGGGAGTCCCTGATATAAATATTTGATATACATCCAATATCAGCCCAAAAATTAACATTGGATTATATTGGCCCACACCTAAAATGTCTGCTATTGTCATACTGATGTTTCTGTAACCAATTGGTTTATATTATGTGGATCAGTTGTTCTCATACTGTTTAAGTAGTGCTAAAGACTGACTGGTGACCTGTCCAAGGTGTGCCCTGCCTCTCGACCATAGACTGCCAGAGATAGGCAACGGCAGAGATAGGCAACGGCTAACCCTAACCCAACCGTGACTCCTGTGAGCAGAAGATGGATGGATGAAAATGATGCTTATGTTTAGAATATGTATGAAATCATTTATAGCTACAATATGTAAAAGCTTAAGTTTTTTTTTAAGAATCACTGAATGGATCTTTCTGTTAATTCACCCGGTCAAAACCACATGGGACATGTCCCCTGCACTTTTTTAAAAGTCTGTTTTGGTCCCACTATTTACTGTCTAAAAGCAGTGTAACTCTGCAGTACACCGACACTCTTCAAGCACTAGGACCAAGAAGAAAACAACAGCTCAAGCTGAAGCCTGCTTCCCTGAGTTTAGAGNGTTTATTTCTATAGCGCCAAATTCACAACACATGTCATCTCAAGGCACTTTACAGTTCAACCAGATCATACAGTCAGATTGATTCAAAGTTTTCTATCTAAGTAAAACCAGTTGATTGCATTGACTCATTGACTAAAATACAATCCCTTACACTAAGCATGCTTGTAGCGACAGTGGAGAGGAAAAACTCCCTTTTAACAGGAAGAATCCTCCAGCAGAACCAGGCTCAGCGTGAGCGGCCATCTGCTGAGGCCGAACGTTTCTTGTGTGATTGGCTGTCACCGCTGTCACTCCTGAGAAGCTCGCTTCACAAACATCTGATGCGGCACTAAAGCAGGTCTGTGATTGAATGGTCACAGTGCTGAGAATGTTGAGGAAACAAATACAGAGGATCTACTTGAAAACAAGCTGAGCTTATATATAAGAGTTATATTAAAAAATACTTGCGTCCCCCTACTTCTGAACTCAAAGTTTCATTCATCCTATGGGCTAACTCTGGATCTCTTCTTCTTTGGTCCAGAAATTATTACCTCAGTTTTGTTTTTATTCAGCTGGAGAAAGTTATGGTGCATCCACATATTGATCTTTTCCAAGTATTGTTGAAGATTCGCAGTCATCCAGGTCATAGTCATTCCGTAAAAATAAAAAAAATATATATATCCACTGGACTTGGTTTCCAAGATTTGAAGACGTTTCGCCACCTCTCCAGGAAGCTTTCTCAATTCAAATGTCTGGATCTGCAGTGAGTTTGTATATATAAGACTCAAACTCACTGCGGATCCAGACATTTGAATTGAGAAAGCTTCCTGGAGAGGTGGCGAAACGCCTTCAAATCTTGGAAACCAAGTCCAGTGGATATATATATATTTTTTTTTTGCGGAATCTTTTCCAAGCATCTGACAAAAATCCCTGATGGGTTCATAGTCATCTGGTGACATTGTGATTTAAAGCTATGTGTTATCTGCGTAGTTACAGTATGGTAACTGATCTTTTTGTTTGCTATAATCTAAGGTGGACTATGTAGATGTTGAATAAGAGTGGCCCCAGAATGGAGCCTTGAGGAATCCCGTATGTGATTTTTCTGTTCTCTGATTTAAAGGTACCTACTTTCAATTAAAGCTGATTACGGTATAAGGAGATCATTCTGGCCTAAAGTTGTTTCCCCACAAAGAATTATTGAACTAATCCTTATAATTGAAGAAGTCATAAACCTGAGTATTATCAGCCAACATTATAATTGACAGGAGCAGAATGAGGAAGTATTGTGTTACTCTAGCTGTGCTTCAGCAAAGAACTCTGCAAACTCATTTCAGGCCTTTTTAGAAAGGAGCCATGGAGGGGTTTGTTAACCTCTCGACCATGGTAAATAAGGCGTGAGCATTGTTAATGTATATAATAAATTGAACTTACACAAGGGTAAGCTTCTAAACAAGAACATGAAGCAATTATGCATTTAGCTGTATATCTGTAAAAGACAAATTTAAGATGTGTTTAATTTGATAATATAGAGCACAGTGCTTCACATGTCCTACACATGTTCCAAAGAGCATTGGAAAAATGAAGCATGGTTGTGATTTGACTATTAGGTTTTGTTTATAGTCACTTCTGTGGGTCTCCAAAAAGTAACTTGCCTGCTTTCTTAAGCTTTTCCAAAGCGCTTTGCCCCATATTTAATCATTCACGCAGTGATGGATTACTAAGCTAGATTTTAGCCACATCGGCCCTAGGGCACAACTGACAGCGTGAGGCTGCACTAATTACAGTAGGTGTCACTAGGTCCTCTTTAACCTCACATTAGATCAGCAAACCTTAAAGCTCTGTAAATATTTTCAGCTGTGGTTTAGTTCTCTTGACCATCTAATTTCCCACCAACCCTAATCCTTTGTCTTTCTTTGAGAACTTACAAACTCATAAAAACTCCTGACAGCAGCTCTTTTGCTTTGCAATGCATTTTATAACAAAGCTGATTTATATCTTTCTTGAGCTACTCTAGAACTAAATTATGCATTTTCAAACAAACGTGCAGCATAGTGCATAAACAATCAGCTCAAGATCATTTGTTAGCTCAGCATATCCTGACTAATCTTAAGAGAGCCTGTGGCAAACTAATACTCAAAACCCAAACTCAAAACTCAAACGTTTTTAAGATTATGCTTTACATCTTCAACAATGTTATAATTGTACCTGTTTGTATTTGTTATTTCAGTGAGATCTTCTCCTACCTGTCAAATGAAGCATCATCATCAGGAGTAAAAGCATTTCAATCCTTCTGCATGAAAGCATATTGCTTCTGTCTGCCTTCTCTTGTTGCCCTGATCATTTATGTCTCTCTCTCTCTCTCTCTCTCTCTCTCTCTCTCAAATGTTTAAAAATGCAAACCTGTTTGCACTATATGTGGTTTACTACCTCACTCTGAATTTATTCTGTTTTATTTGTCATGGCTGTTGCTAAAGGTGAGAATATATATTAAATATAAATATATTGTGGTATATCAATTTTCATACAAGGCATGTGATGGGGGGGGGAAACCCAAAGTGGTAACTGTATGAAAATCTATTTTAGAGAATATGTGAACACTGAAACAATGGCTGACCAAGTATCGGCCAAAGTATGATGTCACATGAAACATCATCGTTTTCTGGTTGGGGGTTTTGAAGTGTTAGTTTCTATTTGCATTTGCACTCATGTGAATATGTGAACACAGTTGATTTAGCTCTGCAGCACTGATATAAACTTTTAAAGCATGGATTTATTTTGTGTTTTGTTGTTTAAAATGTTTGCTTGAATTAGTTTATTTTGCTTTTAATTTATTTAAACAGCCTGTTTGATAGATGGCTGATTTGATAGTAGTTTTTGCAGGAGGTGAGAAAGGTGTTAGTTTCAGAAAGCTGTGTCATTTGTTCTGACGTAGGACAGCTGCAACAAAGGCTGTCTTGTTTTCTTCTCCATTTTGAAGAAACCCTTGAGCATTAACATAACAGAGAGAAGCAAATCAGTGTATTAAACTCTTTGGATAAAATACATTTTATCAAATTGTATCATGAATCTTAAAATGTGTTTTTGGTGCAGAGAGGGTAGATAGAGGCTGATTTATAGTTTTGAGTTGGCCTGAGTCTGATTAAGGTGATTAGCTGAAGCCCCTCACCCGACAAACAGCCCTATAGCTGTAGATTCAGTGGTGGCTTCTAAGCTGTCATCTTAGAAGAGAAGAAGAATTAAATAAATAAAACCATTTTTATCATCATTTTTTTATTTTTGTGGTGCCTTCAATAAATAGCCAAGTGGAAAACAGCAGATATTCACT
>NW_015151692.1:72911-85140 GCF_000732505.1 Cyprinodon variegatus
TATGGAGCAGTATCAGACTCATATTCTGCCTAGAATTGAGTCGGACTACGTCAGGCTATGTTTCTGCATGTGGGTTAGAAGATTAGACCCCAACATGACAGAGTCAGCCTTCTGATAAGTGAGTCCAGCTCAGATTTGGGTTGAAATAGGAAAGCATCTAAAGTTGTTGAAGAGAATGATTTACTGTTTTGATAATAGCACATTTGTGTAACTACTTCCGGATTGGCTAAAAACATACTTGGTATTTTGGCACTATGCGTCACTTCACCCAGTCAGTTCTGCTGAATGTCCCTTTTTCCCCCCTTGATTTAATGGAACCAGGCCAAGATTAAATATCTGTAAATTAAACTAAGAGTATTGCAAATGACCAATCTGGCTTGCCAGGTGATTTTTCTGACAGATTACAGAGCTGTCATGCTATGGCATAACGCTGGTGTGAATTATCACACTGACTAGACTTATCTCTATTTGCTACAGAACGGAGGCTGCGCAGGAGATACAGTTTGTATGTGAGAGAGTTGGACAATATTTACAATACACCAAGGACAATTCAATGTATTTTGCCTTCCAGAGACTCCAGAAGACCCTGGTGGCCTCCACAATCACCTGGATTGAATGACTATATCACTAACACACCGGTTTGTGAGAAAAACATTAAGTGTCTAACCAGGTGTTCAAAAGGGACTCCAAATTCCTTTTTATTCCATACACCTCAGACTTTCACTGCAAGACAGTCTTGTCATCCACAGAACAATTATCATGTTTTTTTATTTAAAAAAACTCTGGATTAGTCTGCTTAATTAGATATGGAGAATATGCTGACTGTAGGCAGCAGGTCAAGCACTATATGGCTCGGTGTGGAATTAAGCACATCCATTATTATCTTGAATGGTAGAGGATGCATATTTACCTGGAGTAAAAGAGAATGACAAATAATGTATATTACTAAAAGTTCATGGAGGTCAAATTATAAAAACAAATAATAAAACAAACAAACCCTTTAAGCCTAATTAATGTGTCAGTCAGGCCTGATCAGATCAGTCTTCTATGATTAAGGTGCCAACTCATTTTTTACATGTAGGGATTATTGTAAACTATGAATAATGTAATTTTAATAAGAAATCAAAAGGATAACAACAAAATTATCATTATATCAATTTTTATTTAAAAAGAGTCACTAACTCAATCAATAGGACTTTCATTTTAGAACAAAGAGGACAAAGAGGCAGCATACGAAAAAAAAACAGCATGTCATTTCTGCACTCGCCGGATGACATCTCAGTTTACATATGCAAACATTAGCCCATCCGCATGTCCCAAAATGTGTTTCTGCAAGATGACTATATGCTGAAGTAAGTTTTTTGAGGAAGTCTTTGCCTTGCTCCATCTTTGAAAGTAATTCACATGATACACTGCGTTAATCACATACTGTATATGCACATATAATCGCATAAACCATTATCAAAGTTCTCTTCTGATCAGCCTACGTGTAATAAAGAAAAAATTAAAACAAAGATAAATAATTTCTTTACTACTATAATGCAAAAACTTTGAGAATGTCTTTTTCTCCTAACAACACCAAATCTATTTTAATCTTTTTTAAGTATTCTTTAACTTTTGCTTTACCGAAGAGGACAGAAAATGTTTAGCTTAAGTTCAAGTTTAGAAGTTTAACCTGTTACCTAATTAAATGAGGACTCATGCTGTATGTAGCCCCCATATATAGTTTGGTTGCTCCAGCTTTACGCTATTAGTACTACTGTATTTCTAGCTCTTTTTGACAGTAGAGTAAAGGCAGTTTATATCAGAGGAAATTCCAGAAAAGGAAGAACTTCCCACAGTGCTGTAGATGACAGCCTCAGGGACCTAGAAGGGAAATATCAAATTCATTATAGCATACAGTAAGACATTTTACACATTTTTTCAGAAAACAATAAATAATCCTATTATACGTGAGATTTGAATATCCTAACCCCAATCTTTTCCATATTTGCATATAAAGAACAGTGATCAGTTGATAAAGTTGATAAAAATGTTCTTGTTTCACCAAATGGAAACCAAGCAACTTGAAAGATTCAACAAGAAATATGAAAATGTCAAATTAAAGACAATCATTGTTACAGGTATAGCCAATGAGCTTGACTATCAGCAGCATGGGAGGGAGGCTACTACTACAGGCCTGAGTATCTACCTGAATATGCTCTCTGTGATGTCAATTAATGAAAGAAAGAGAAAGTTAGAATTTTGTTTTTCCTCTTTGCACTATTTCAAAAATCATTGCTTGCCAAATCCTAAGATCCTTTCTAAGTGAAGAAAGAGCACAGTGTAAAGCTGTCTACTTATTTCCAGTTTATTTTAAATCAAATCTCTAATCTGTCCTATGGATAATTGGCATGTTAGATAAGTACATTCTAATGTCAGCTCATTCACTTTCAGGATACTTTAATATTTAATTAAGTGGAAATATAGCTGTATTATTTAAATTGTTGCACAATAATGCACTGAAAATACTTACATTGGCAGTTTTTTTCTTAGTGTTCTTGAAGTTGATGGAAGCGTAGGAAACACCATCACCTGGATCAGGCTGAAAAAGAAAAACAGGTGTTCATTAAAATTTGTCCTAAACCACACAGATATAGAGTTTAGTTTTAAAATTTCATATCCATAGTTGTAGCAGCTTCTGTTTAAAAAAAAAAATCATATTAAGATTCACAAGTAGTTTCCATAAAAATGGTACAATCACAGTTAATTAAAATGTTGCCATGGCGGCACAAACAGGTGCAACGGCTTCACCAGCTGCTGCTAAATTGCCAGCTAGCGGTAAAGCAAGCGCAATGCACATCTATTTATATAGCACAATTAAGCACAGAGTCAATTCAAAGAACTTTAAGCGGAAAAAAAGCAAGTAAAGATGAATAAATGATTAAAAAAGGCAGGCCGTAAAGAAATTAAACAGTTGGACCACAAACTTAACCATATATTAACCTGTTCTTAGCATCTAGCCAATGCTCTAATGGGTCATAGTAACCTGGTGACATTGTGGGTCATGATCTTGGAGCCAGTGGGGAGAGTGTTCTAGTGTTAACTTTGAGTTTCTGATTTTCTGTTCTGCCTCTCAACCACTGAGCCTGCCTGTTCTCATCTGATCAGTTTTAACCTGCCTGCTTCCAGTCATCAGACGAGATTATTCACAAGCCAGAGGTGGTAGCGTTTCAGCATTACCTTAGTGTTTCTGATTACCTGATCCTTACCTGTTCTGCATCTCAACCACTAGCCTGCCTGTCCCTTGTCTGATCTGTTTGCCTGACCTGACTTTGGACTCCTGTTGGATCCTGCCTGCTTGCTGAACTTGAGAGATGCTTCCTGACAAGGACCTGGATTTCCCTTCGGAATCTCTTCGAACTTCTGGTCTGCTGGTTCTGTATCCTGTGCACGTCCTTGGCACTGGCTTTGGCTTTGTCCTCTGGATTACCGGTATCCTGCCTTCCTTCATCTCCCTGGATCTGGTCTCCTGTTTGTTCTCCATCCAGCGGGGCTGTAGCATTTGGGACACTCTTGGCGGTGCCCACCGCATCTTGTAGTCAGCCCACTGGCTGGATCCTACCTTGTTCTCTGGGCTTAGACTGAACTAGTAAAGCAGTAAACCTGTGTTTTCTTTCTGCAGAGGTTCCTCCGATAGATGCCCTAGCTGCTGCTACTGTAGATCCGTTTTTAAAATAAACGCTTTTGAATTATCTGTCTTTCTGCCTCTCATGTTGAGAGAGGACTCAACTGATAAATCAAACTCTTGCCAAATCCAGTCAGGAGGAATCCACAAAACGTCCTTCCCACCAGGAAAGCCACAAATCTCATTCTTTTGTTTGTTTTTCAAAAAAAAGAAATAGAGGGCATTTAATCTAAAACAGACTGAATAAAAGAGTCTTCGGGTAATTCTTCAGATGAAGCCATGTTTGGTTTCCTACAGCCTGGCATTTCTGGTTGTCGCTTAGTTTAGTTTCATCTGAATATTAGGCTTCTTGAATTGGGACAAATATGAGCTGGTATGACAACAAAACAAATCATTGAATAACAAACTGAAGGGATTGTATTCCTCTGTATTTGGTTTTGTGCATAGGTGTGTTTGTCTGTATGGTCCTACTAGGCTCTGATGTGTTACTGGAAGAACTGTGGCCACTGCAGAGGGTTGGTTCAGATCCTGCTTTACTAATTCTTCATAACAGGGCATCTGTGATGAAAAAAAAAATCCCACTGTAAGAACCCTAAAACAGTTGTTCATACAGCAAGGAGTTAAAGAACTCATTCACTCCCTGTATTCAGGTGAAATTAACCATCTGGTGAAAAAAACTCAGATACCATATCTCAGCTTCACAGCAATACTAAATAATCCAGTTTGTTTTCCTTGGACTGACAGATCTCTATGCATTTTTAAAAACTATTCTACTCTCTGATCTAATTCTTACCTTTCAATGTCATGCTAGTTTTGGTACTAGTTCTCATTATTTTGCATTCACACTAGAAATGTTATTTGGCCAACATAATTTATTTGGTGTGTTTTGCTTTCACATTTTATATATTGTAAGATAATTATAACTTGTGCTGTAAGAATGCCACTGATGTAACTACAAGTAGTGAATATAACCTTGGTCTAGTTCCTGTACAGAAAAACAATCATATTTAAATGCTGGTGAAGATTCTCAGTCATCCAGGTCAAAGTCATAGAAAAAAAAAAGTTAGCAATCAACTGGACTTTGATTATAGGTTTGACAGTTCAAGCTTGGAAACAAAGTCCAGTGGATTGTTTTTTTTTTTACATTTTTGAAATCAAATTAAAAAAATTTATTTTTTGCTTTGTTTAACATAAAAAATATTTAAAACTCTGGGTTTTTGGCTCATTATGGGGCTCATGACAAACTCACCCTGCTGTCTTCAGCTTGCATTTTATTTCCTACAAAAAAAAAAAAAAAACAGAAACGGACTTGAATCTCCATGCTCCTTCCCCATTTATAACCATAAATACAAACCTAAAAAAAGACAGCTTTTTTCGTGTTTTTTTTTTTTTTTTTTTAAACTAAAACTGCTTTTTTAAACACATCAAAATGCCTCAGTTCTATTTTCATTCAAGTCGCTGTACATTGTTGATAACTCTAGTATGGAGCAAAAGACCTCAAATATAAAAATCAAAACACGAAATATCATTGGACTCTTCTAACATAGATCTGACATAGAATAATTTAAAACAGAGGATTCATCTGTGAATTATCTCACCTTTGGTTTGCTTCCAACGGATGATCATAAGGACAGTTATCAACAGTGCTACTGGGAGTAAAGCACTGATAATATACCACCAAGGTAAAGCTGGAAAGAGAAATAATTACATGAGGAATTATATATTTCTATATTGCTACAAAACAATATTGTTTTAACATAAGATTATTATCTACTATGTAACATTCGATAATTAATTATAAGATGACATCGAAGGTTTGGTTACTGGATTCATTTTACCTCCAGAGTTGTCAACTTACTTGTCTGTGATGTTAATTGAGGATCTGATGACAGGGTCGGTTCATTTGCCGCTTTATTTGTTTTTGTTAGATTATCACCTTTAGAAATGCATGCATAGAAAAAAAATACAATTATATAAAAACCTGGCAGATTAAAGCCAATATTTGAACTGATTTTAAAGATTGTATCATGTTCTCACCTAAGGACTGAGCGCTAAAAGGAAACTGCTGAACTTTTGCAGTGATACTGTTTGTGACTTTACACTGCAGTAACTGATAAATGTCTAATTTCCCATGAATGTAGGATGTTGGAAATGTCACAGTGGCGGAGCATGCATGTTGGAACACATTCATATCTGAGGGTTTTTCCTCTTTCCCCTCATAAAGCCATTCAACCTCATGAAGACAGAGATCATATTCTAACACAGAGCAGAACAAGGAGACTGTATCAGGGCTCCTCAGCTCAACCACTGGTGATAACAGAGACATAAGGAGAAAAAAAAAGACAAAAAATGAACTTGATCATTAAATAATTATTGCATTGTTTTTCTTTGTTTTGGTATATGATGTAAACACTTACAATTAATAATAGACAGAAATAGCGTGGAACGATGCATTTGTCTTGATATGGTCCAGAGGCAGTTGTACTGACCCACGTCATTCTCTGTGACATTATGTAGAACCAGGGAAAAGTCTTTTGTAACACTCTGTCTGCCAGATGCTGTTTTTAGTTGCTTTCTAGAATTTACAAGCTGGACTAGTGTTGTTGTTGTTGTTGTTTTATCTCTATTGTGGAAGACCCAACTTGCTTCATCCAAATTATCTTGAGTTTCTCTCCTGCTTCCACAAGGCAAAGTCACTTCATTTCCAACTTTGACAGAAAGGAACGTTTGCTCTGCCTCAGCTTGTGCTGTTAATAAGATATAACATGTTGAACACAGTCATGTAATAGCTTATAGCTGAAGTTATACAGATAGAGAAAAACATGCCTGTGCCAATTAGAGGAAGAATCTCTGTCTTATTACGATCCTTACCTTTAGACTGAAGCATCAGTGTCAGAAGTAAAGACATATTAATCCATTTAAATGCACCCATGATGCTACCCTATCCTGCTGTCAGTTGTTCTGAGAAATGACTCGTTGACAAATGATTCTGATATGGTTTCCTCTTAACACACATTGCATTTCTATTAGTTGAGTCACTTCCTCCCTATTGCTTGGCTGTGCATTTTAACTCTGAGCTAAATATCTTCTGAAAAATGAGGAAGTGTTTGGGAGCATCTGTCCCTTTCTAAAAACAACCTCTGAGGTTCAGACATTGATAGCTGTCCTTAATGTTTCTATTAATAGTCTCCAGTTTTAAGGTTACATGTCTTATTTGTACAGTGATGGTAAAAAGTACTTTAATATCATACTAAAAGCTCACATCTAAGGAAATGATAACATATACTTTATTTTGCTGAACTAAAGGTCTCTTAAAAAATTGTCACTGTAAAGCTCACAGAGCTACTCCAGTGTGCAGCCACCTTATCAGTGCAATTCTAGAACCAACAGAAGCAAATTTATTTTATTAGCTTCAATGTTCTTTATTAATGTGTTCAAAACATGTGGATAAAATAAAATAAAACACATTTTTAGTAAGGAATGAACTTTCTGTCCCACCAGCACCTGCTGACTCCTCTTTTTAACTTTGACCCAAATGTCTTTAGAAAAAGTAGGAAGTGTTGTTGTAAAAATGTGAGTGCAGCAGCAGATGAGCCTGCATGATTAACACATTCATGTGTGTCATTATAGTTTCCATGACCAATCACCAGGAGGAAGTTGCCTTCCTTATGCATACATGATGGTGAAATTACAACAATAACTTGCAAAAGTTTTCCATTTAAGATTACAAACAGGCACTGAATGTTTAATTTAGGTCAAGAAAAACACTATCAAAATGGCTCCAATGAAAAGGCCCACAGAAGAACATTTCTACCATTAATTTATGTTTTCTTTGGTAAATTGTTCAGCTTAGAATACTACCCTCAATAAAACTGATTTGTATTAAGAAATGCACTTTTATGAAATAGGGGCTGCATTTTATCGCTAATTTGCTTCCTGTGACATGACATGTATACAGAAAGTATGCACAATGCAAACAGTTATGTCCAACGAGGTC
The DNA here is from genome assembly GCF_000732505.1 of Cyprinodon variegatus. Lineage (NCBI taxonomy): Eukaryota > Metazoa > Chordata > Actinopteri > Cyprinodontiformes > Cyprinodontidae > Cyprinodon > Cyprinodon variegatus. Next base: position 80,576 of record NW_015151692.1, read on the forward strand.
CTCAAGACCTGATAGTACATTGATCCAGGTTTTCAGCTGCTCCACAAATATACATTTACAAATAAAATATTTCAAGACACTATAAGAGGTCAGAGAATTTGAAACGATACAATGTTTGAGCTATTTTTGGGGTTGATCAGAAATATCAGCCATCCCCTTTTTCATCAATTAAATAGTTGTGCTTCCATCTAGTGGTGTCCTGGGGTAATGGCAATTGATTAACACAATCTACATAAAAAATAAGGATGTAATGTTTTGTTCTTATATGACATTTCAAAAGCAAATAAATGAAAGCAAACACAATCACACTTAAACCAGAATAGTAGCTTATCAGGAAAGCCAGCTCTGTGATTGGATACCCCCTGGACCCTGAAACAAAAGGATCCTAATTAGAAAATATAATATCTCTGTTGGATAATGTCTCCCGCCCCATGCATGAAACTGTTGCTGAACTGGAAAGCTCCTTCACTGACAGACTGCTGCACTCTAAATGCACCAGGGAACGTTATCACAGATCCTTCCTCGCATTAGAAGACTTTATAACCACCACTGTTCCCAACAATCTCAATAAGTTGTTACATTCATCCTGATTTTTGCAGAGTTTCTCTCTTAGTTAAATGATATTAGATCACTTAAATAACATGCTGCTGTCATTTTTTGCACATCTCTGGTGTTCCTTCTATTTTTTTTACATATCCTTTACTGTAAAAATGTCCACAGCTGTTATAGATTGTTTATTCTCTAGATACAGAGTATTATATTGCAAAACACTATACAGTATAATGCTCTATTTGTTTATTTTCTTATCTGTCACACACTTCACACACTTTTCTAAGGTCCACATTGCGTGACCACTTCTGCTTTAACTTTTTGCTGCTTTAAAACCACAATTTCTACATTGTGGGACAATAAAGGGATTTTCTATTCTAAACACTGCAAATACAGGTGAGTAATGCAGATTTTTGAAAGAACTGTTTATTGAAAAAAATTCTGAATATTAAATTGACAAGAAATTAACAGAACTGATTTGCTGTGATCTCTGTTAGACACTTAAGAACTAAAACATTGTTCTTCTAATTGATATAAATAACAAGTACTGTACTACTGATCCTTTCTAACTCATAACTACTTGCCTTTGCCTCAACCCTGCTGGATGTCATTGAGTTTTCTGATATCTTGACCTTGACAAAGGTTCTGACTCCTAACCACCACCTCTATCTTTTCCTGATATATTGTTTGTTCATTTTCATTCCAAATAGCATTTTTAAAGTTGCTTTAATTAAATTTTAAACAATCTCAATTGCTGATAAGGTTCAATATGTTCATCATGAAATGTTTTTGCATCTCTTTTTGTATGAGATTTCTAAATAATAAGATATATTATTTCCAGCTCACCAGCGATTATAATAAACATTATTTAATTTCTACCAAAAGGAATCCATAAATTATATCAAAAGAAAACCTTTAATTCTGTGCTGTCTATTTTTCGATAAAGAGCCAGGTGAAAAGGTACACAGATCTTTGAATATTTCTTTTGCATAGTTCTCGTTTCTATCTATTGAAATAAGATGTAAATGTTTCCTTGTATTGTCATTAAAACATTTTCTATGTTTCTTTTGAATATGTCAACATTTTAGTTAGCGTATTCATTAAATTTAGGTCTGGATTGCCATGGAATTACAAGGCAATTATGTAGGTTCTCGCTAGATTTTTTTATATCAAAACCCTATGAACTTAATTCTAATTTGACCACTGAGCAGCAGGAACCAAGGGGTAAATTGAAGAAGTAAAGCCAAAATAGCAAAATAAAAAGAAGAATTGTTTTGTTTTTTTCTTATTTGGAGTGAAGAGGATTTTATTGATCTGCATGTAACGCCTGATTCATATTAGATCATGCAGTGTTTGATTTATAATGGAAACCTTGTATGTCTGAAACTATTCCTTTATTGTACATTTTGTTAGCTTGTTTGTCTGCTACATTAACCAATATGATATGATGAACTAGATCTGCTATTTTTAAAGCTTTAGTGAGACATTTCTGTATAAAGTAGGGCATTAATTCAAAAAAGTTTATTTGAGTTCTATAAATCAAAGTTTTCTACCCAACAGCAATGATGAACTGCACGGCAGCATTCTATACCCAGCTATTGTATTATCTAGGCTAAAGGTGTCAGTCTGGTAAAAAATCTGGACGTTATTCCAAATTCTAAAGGTTACCTTTTTTTTTTTTGCAACATTAAACTGACTAAAACTAAACTAAAAGCTTTTTAAGTTTTAGTCAACTAAAACCAACTAAAACTATCACATATCATAATAACTAAAATGCAACTAAGACTAATAATAGTTTTCGTTATGAAGACTAAGACTAAATGTAAAATGGCTGTCAGAAACAACACTGGCCTGCAGCACCTGTCACAACCTGCAGGAGGAGTAGGAGGAACAAACACAAGTCTGCACTGTTTCAGGACACAATAACATACTCATTGGACTCTGAAGTACCACATGTACTAAACTCTGTCAGTGTTACCATGGTTACTTTAAAGCGATAGATTTTTAGCAAGCTGCTACAAAACAGGTAAAGGCTGAATCCCCTTATGAGGGCATTTATGAACAGTTTACTGGAGAGACAGGAATACAACTCATTGACTTTTATACCGAGAAATAAAGAGCTGGAATTCAGATAATTTCAAAGGAAAACATTAATAAATGCAAAATATTCAAAGTAATGACAAGAATGGCAGATTACTTGGCTCCAAGAACGTACAGCTACTTTCAGAGAGGCAGAAAAAAACAGACTTTTAGAAAGCTAAATATTGGTTTGAGAACACTCTCCACAAAGCAAGTGTAACAGCAATGAGAAGAAACCTCTGGAGATGTTTTACAGTATAAAGAGGAAGTTTCCATAAAATGAAACAACATCTTCTTCATTTCTTCAGTCAGAGGCTTCTCCAGCTTCACTTCAAGACAGGCCACTACAGGAGATCCATCCTGCCTGCAGCTATTAACTCCAACAATTTATTGAAAAAATCCATATATGAGGAACAACAACATTAAATTTCCATTTTGTGGTCTAACAACTAATTTCTGAAGTTTAGAAAGTTCTTTTCAAAACCTCTACAGCATCTCCAATCACTGGTTCCACAGTCTGTGGTACTTCCTTAACCCTTTTCTTCAGAGATATAAAATCTCCGCTGTATGAGTTATTGGAAAACTTCCAGTAATGCCTCCCTCCAGGTGATGGGCCACGTTCCATTAGGTGTAAAACATGAAATTTTACCAGCTTTAATCTCATTTGCATTGTTGTTTATCAATTGAGACTGACTGATGCAGAAAGCTTTTGAATATTCTCATAAACTTCTGCGCTTTCATCTTCATCTTTATCAGAAAGTTCCTGTTGAAATGAAACAAACAATGATAAATCTTTGACCATGACAGATAGTATTGTTGTTTAAATTTATTCAATCTGTTTTCTTCTGTCATCAAGTCACTTAAATCTTATTTTCTTCTTCTTTTTATTAAAATTGCATTTTTTATTATCTGGGACAAAATTACGAATTATCTCACTATTCCTCCAGCCAACTACTTTACTACTTTTTCATTTTTTGCTATTTTGACAAATAGCAAAAATGGGTTGCCATTTACAAACTACTCTATTATCAAATATCTCAAACAGAATCAGGGCACTATATTTTGATACATTTGTTAATCTTATAATGTATTATCTAAACTTACAATGTCTTTATTCATCTGTGATTTATTTTCTGGAAAAAAACAAAAAAAACAAGCAGAGATGAAATATTACATTAATTCAATGAGTAGAAAAACATTAATTCTTTATGAAAAAACAAGAAATTAGCATTTTCTCACCTTGGATTTTTGTCCATATGTTAAGTATGACAACAGACATTATGAGTATTGCCAAACCCCCATACACAATGATGTCTCTAAGGAAATGTGGCAAGGCTGGAACACATTATTACAAAACATTAGACAGGCACATTTCCCCTAACAAGTGCAAAAAAACGCTTATAGGCAGATCAACAGAGTACCTTGGTGTGCTGGATTTTTCCCAAATGATCCTGAAATAGCACAAAAATGAAAAGGTAGGACTATGGTTCACAGTGTTTAACAGCATTCAGAACAGCATTCAGTTGAAGTTACTGAAAGACTAGCAAAAAAAAGCATTAGCATTTTACCTAGCTTATTTAAGACGCTTCTTTAAAAATGTTTCAATTGCATTATAAATAATCAAAACTGTTGAGGACAGACAGAAAAAGTTGAAAATAAACTGGAATAAAGAACAGTATCCCAATTGGAGAATAGAAGGAAGGAAACAAATTAAACCTAAACCTGAATATCTAAGATTGTCATGAAGCGAGGACAGATGGACCCAGTATTCAAGGAGAGACAGTCAGTAGGAAAGTTCAAAAAGTTAATTAAATAAAACAAAAACTAAAGTGGAGCTGTGGCTTGCGGACACTGCAGGATGGGGAGAGGGGCAACGCCCAATCACAGACACTCTAGTTTAACAGTCCAGTCCAAGAATGTCCCCAAGTGCTGCAGTC
>NW_015151692.1:85672-88974 GCF_000732505.1 Cyprinodon variegatus
AAATTACCAATTAAGGGAGGGCAAAAAGGCCAGATCATGACAAAGATTAAGAGAATATTACATCTAAGGAGAAATAATGATGAACCAAATTTGAAAAACATTCCTGGTAAGAAACAAAGGGAGAGGTAAAGAGAAGTTTGTGACACAACTAAGGTTGGAAATTGACAGGAAAGAAAACACTAAACATCATCAAATAAGGATAATTTAAACCAAAAACTGACATTCCAAACAAAAGTATAAAAAAACATGATTAAAAAGATCAACAAGTTCTTACCTGCTGTCCCGAAAGGTGAAGGTTTGAAAGGGAAGAGTTGCACTTTTTTAGTGTAAGTATTGGTGACTTTACACATCATTGACTTTTTAAACTTCTGATGAAGCTCGGACGTTGGAAATGTCACAGTTGCAAAACAAAATGGTGGTGAAATCACTATGCCTGAATATATTCCCTCTTTACCCTGATGCGACCACACCACCTTATGTCTGCAGTCTTCGTACTGCAGGACAGAGCAGTTCAAGATGAACGAGGGACTGATGATCTGCTCAGTTACTGTTAAAGGTCAGAATTTAAGAAAACAAAACAAGGGATTAACTTTAAAATTCTATTTTTTACTTTGTTGCAATAGGATGACTAAGCTTCATAAATTGACTTTATTACTTACTCTCAATAATAGACAAAAAGAAGGACTGGTCATCTTTCTGTCCTGATACATTTTGTCTGCAGGTGTAAATGCCAACATCTTCGGCTGTGACTGCCTTTATAACCAGAGAACAGTTTCCTGTAAAACTACGTCTGTCAGATCTAGAGATCGCTCCACTGCTTGGCTTTTTGAACAGTATTTCTGATTTAGGCGATCTGAAATGACTAAAGAGCCACTCTGTAGACACAGAATCATTCTGACAATCACTGTTTCTACAAGCAAAAGTTACTTCATCTCCATGGGTGACGGTGAAAAAAAATGGTTCTGTCCCGGTCGCTGCTGTTAAAAGAATGACACAGAGTACATTAATAACATGACTGCAAGGCTTGTGCAGTGATGTTTGCAAAATTTAAACCAATTCAGTTACCTGTAAGCTGAAGCAGGAACATCAGGAATAAAAACATTTTAACTTCAAACTGCAGCCGTTCCATCGCTGTGTCTTATTTTTGCAAATGATTCATTCTCTCCTGATAAAAAAAAAAAAAAATGAATGCGTATTTGCTTGTCTAGTTTCACTTCCTCAGTGACTTCACTATGTTTTTCCCCTCTCTTATTTGAGAGCACTCTGTTTATAGCAACAGGGTAAAACATAAAAAAAATGTCTAAAGATTTGTTGATAATAATAAAAAAATATTTGATGTTTTTTAAAAGGATATGGTATGCTACTAAAAAAAAAGGAACAGGCATCAGATCATTCACAATACTAAAATCTGCTGTATCCTTGTTTCCCCCTGAAGAAGAGGACATGCCATCATGCGCAAACAAGGATTATTCTTCTTGTTCTTCCTCTCAGATGAAAACACAAATGCATGGCGGGGGTGTGAGTGAAGTGGAGTTCTTTCTGTAAAATTGACAGACCGTCGTAGCCACGTTTGCTCAGACATGTCTTTGTCCAAATACGTCGTTGCCTTTTTTATTTTAGGCCTTTCAGCACACAAAATTGCACAAATTGCCAAGGAAGAGCATTTCACTCTAGTGAGCTTATATTCATTTGGCTTGCGGATTGATGAGTCCAAGTAGCGCCATCTCACTGCAGAGCTGAGTCTGACGTGGTTTTTAGTTGTACATTGTGAGCAGGTAGACTGCATCACAGTGTTGGGTCGCACAGTGTGAGAACATACATTGTGAGCTGGGAACTCACACTGTATGACGAAACCGCAGGTGGTCATACAGTGTGAGCTGTAGCTGCGTGCAACAACTGAAAAAATCACACAGTGTATGCCCGACTTTAGTGCAGCACTGGTAATAGGCTTTCTAAAGACGAAAGAGCAAAACATGCTCCCTTCCATTTTGTTCTCTATTGTTTCATTTTTTTTATTTATGTCGCACTGACATATAAGCATAATATATACAGTTTGACATCAGAAATTATGTAAAGAATAACATTTGCTTATAAAAAAAATCCTACTGGCAGGAATTAGGTTAAATAAAGCTGTGTAATGTAATCTGCTACTAAAAGTCTCAAAATACATAAAATACAGTTTGATTTTCTATCACAAACTTACAATTGGATAGAAATTAAGAATCAAAATGAAAAATGTCCATTTCCTTGCCACTGTCCATGGTTCCATTTATTGATGCATATTCTAGATTTCCTTAAGAAAATATTTAAACACAAACCGTTTTGTGTCCTCTCTACTTCCCCTCCAAGTTGCAGGGTTGGTATTGTTCAAAATTGAGTAAATTCTTTCCACTGTTGCAACATGATTGTTTAATAAAAGGGAAATGATGAAGTGATCAACTGAGCCACTTGTTTACCAGATGTAAACTGGATTATGATTTATCACCTTAATCTAACTTTAGCATTGTGAGACTGGATTCAATTTGATTATTTTCATTGAAGGTCAAAAAATACATTAATATGTTATGTTTGTTTATTTTATTTTATTTGTTAAGAAACTCTGTGATGGACTGGACTCGCCTATTAACAGCTGGAGATAGGCACCAGCACCCCTCGCGACCCCAATTGGGACAAGTGTGTCAGATAATGGATGGATGGATGAATGTTTAGAAACTGGATTGATCTGAATTAAATCAGGACTTAGTTATAAGTAGAACCAATGTGTCGAAACAGCATTATATTACATCCACTTTGAATTGACCTGATTTAAAAGCAGATGAAAAGAATAAAAGAAGGAAATCTGATGTAAATTTTAATTCAGCTTCTTTTAAAGAATTTATTTAAACACCATAAAATAATGCATGAACCATTGTTAAATAATGACACTCGAGCTGTAAGTAGGGACTGTCACAGAGCTAAATAAAAAGCAGAAAATTTACAGATGCCACTCCAAATATTAAAGGTATGCTGGCGCCATTACCAAAGGACTGTAAAAGAAAACACCTCTCAGATGTTGCAAAAAAGTTGAAAAACAATCCACTGGACTTTGTTTCCAAGTTTGAAGAAATATCCCTTCCCATCAAGGAAGTTTTTTCAATTCAAAATGTCAGAATTAGCGGTGAGATCCAAGCTTTATAAAGTATCCCAAACAAAGCCTTGTTTTGGCTTAGAAAACATGCAAATTGAACCGGAAGAATGGGTCCGCCCCTTAGTAATGGGGAATCGTTGAGATCCCTTTGGACATTTTATGCAAAACCTTATCT
>NW_015151692.1:89601-101283 GCF_000732505.1 Cyprinodon variegatus
GAAAATTTACAGATGCCACTCCAAATATTAAAGGTATGCTGGCGCCATTACCAAAGGACTGTAAAAGAAAACACCTCTCAGATGTTGCAAAAAAGTTGAAAAACAATCCACTGGACTTTGTTTCCATGTTTGAAGACATTTCCCTTCCCATCCAGGAAGCTTTTTCAATTCAAAATGTCAGAATTAGCGGTGAGATCCAAGCTTTATAAAGTATCCCAAACAAAGCCTTGTTTTGGCTTAGAAAACATGCAAATTGAACCGGAAGAATGGGTCCGCCCCTTAGTAATGGGGAATCGTTGAGATCCCTTTGGACATTTTATGCAAAACCTTATCTATTGTCTCTCATGTGCAATATTCTTCTCTCTCACTGTTTAATAACACATGCCAACTACTGTATAGCCTGTGTAATATTTTACTTATACTTTTAGGTCAGAGTATCTCTGAAGTACAAGTGCAATAATCCAATTCAACTACTGCGTGATCTTTCTTTTAGCCGTCTACTGTGCAGATATTTTTATATCTAAGGAAAACCTATTCCAGGACTTTACAACTTTTTTCTTTTCTTATACTTTTTTTTGTACTATATACCATCTTTGTATATTATCTTTGTACTCTATATAAGCTACTGAAACCAGAATTTCCCTCAAGGAGTATTCCCAAGGGATAAATAAAGTTGAATCTAAGTCTTGTGGCAGGTAGCCAAAGTAAAGCCTGTCCTTTCACAACAGCATTTTGAAACAGGGGTCCATGCCACAGTATCGGTGATTCATGTATTTCCCAGCTTCAGAGAGTACAGAATGCAGCTGCACGTCTCTTACAGGTACGAATAAATATGATCATATTTCCTCTATTTTAGCCTGTTTAATTTGGCTGCTATTATATTTTAGGATTCATTTTAGAATTATTTGCTTTTAAAACTCTAAAGGGCTGTGTCCCACCTTACCTGTCCAAGCGGCTACATGCCTACTCGCCCTTTCAGCTGATCAGTTGTTACTGAAGGTGACAAAGACAAAAAATAAGCGAAGAAGGGGACCATGCTTTTTCTTTTGCAGTTAGCTTTGGAATGACCTTCCCTTGGTCACTAGACAGGCCTCTTCACTTTTGATTTGATTTCTTTTCCTTGACTTTTGACACAATCTAAGATGTTGACTTTGTCTTACTGTGTTTCTTTTTATTATTCTATTACTGCTTTTTATTTTATGGCTACTTTTATGTAATACTTTATTGTTTTATCATTGACTATCTCTATCTTTTGATTGTGTATAGCATTTTGGTCATCTTGGGTGTTGAAAGTGCTTTATAAATAAATTTGGTATGGCATAGTATGGTAATATAACTGCCAACCTTCTCCACTAGTCACTCCAAGAGATTGTTTGGCAACTTGGAGTTAGGTGCCCAGAGAGAGCTGCAACTAAATCAAAAACTATGAAATATAAAAGCAGTTTCTCGTCTCATGATCATTAGTTCCCTGAACTTACTATAATCTCAACAGATTAGCACAGTTGTCAAATCCCAGTTCTTGGAGGCCAGTTATACTGTATATTTAGGTTGTGTTTCTTCCTTAGTGTCTCTAAATCGAATAATCAGGTCATTAGCATGGCTCTGTGGAACCAACATGCATACTGAGTCCATTTGATTCAAGAACATGGACGGAGCTAAAAGTTACATCCAATTGGAACTTGAGGAGTGTAGTTTTAACAGAAACAGTAACATTTGATTAATATTTATGATGCTTTATTTTTTTATTGCATACATTCATTTAAGATGAAGATTTCTAATAGTAAAGCCAGAGTGAAACACAGGGGTAGCAATATGTGCAAGCAATGTTATTTGATCTCAATTTATACTTTAGGAGTTTAAACCTGTTACCGAAACATAGCAATTCAATACAATGAAGTGACTTTTAATAATGACTTGTTTCTCTCAGTTTTTTGCTTTATTAACTGTAGCATAGAGACAGTTTGTATCTACAGGTATTGTAGCTGAAGAAGGAGCAGGTCTGACCGTGCTGTAGGTCACCGCAGCATCATCATCAGTGCCATCATCAGCCCCATCCTAAAACAATATAAACTTCAGTCAATATTTTCAACACATAACAGCTTCTTTGATGCATCCAATGAATAATTAATTCCTTACCTGTACTTCCGGTTTGGTTTTCTTGATATGGCTGACAGAAGCATAGCAGAGATCCTCAGTATCATTCTGCAAAGTGAACACAACATAATGTTTCATATATATTTCAGTTAACGTCATCATAGCAAATAATTATAACTTTTTTTTTTATTCAAATATATTTTTGGGCATAAATTATGGCTTTGAAATTTTTTTTGTCTGCAACAGTAACTAAAAGTGCTTTATCCTGCTGTTTTGGAAGCATGCTATATTCAGCTAGCCATCAGCACCCATTTAAGAACAAAAATAGTCTTGCTTTGAAGCCACATTTCCCTAAACACATAGTTATAATATTCTAAAGGCTATCACAGAGTTTGGGTAAGTCTGGGAGCTGTAACTATGTAGATTTCTGTTTTATGGTTCTGGATAGGATTCACACCTGTGTGATCCTCTAGAAACTCTGTTATGGAACAATCTATGTGGACTCGTTAGGATCAATATCACTTCCAAAAAACTGTTCATAAGAATTGTTATGGATAAGAGGAATAAAGTTTTTTTTTAAGTAGAGGTAATAAGGTATAACTGTACAGACAATTAATTAGTTTATCCTGTTGTTTACAACCTCTTCATACTAAAAATGATTACTCTTTTGAAGTAATTTAAGTTTACAAAAAAGTAAGTATCACCCCAGGGTTCCCGCGGGTCCTTAATAAGTCTTAAAAGGCATTGAATTCTTCAAAATAAAATTAATGCCTTAATTGGTATTAAAATTTATTAAATCAGTCTTTCGTAGGTCTTAATTTTTAAAACATCATAAATAGGATTATTTTTATTACCATTTATTTTTGTAATCTAAATAAAACTTTTTTTCTTTTTATAAAAAAAAAAAAATTATGGTTCGCCATTATTGGTTCCGCCCCGATAGCGGAACCAATAACATAACGGGACATTTGGGAGATGCGCCATTAACTTTTTGTCTGGAAAATATGATCAAGTGTAAATGTAACGAAAATTGGCTCCAGCCAAGAGTTTTCTCCATAGATAAAACCAGTATAAGGGGACATATATGAGGCACAGTGTATTTTGTGCAAGAAGTCATTCAAGCTCGGAACAATGGGAATTAAGGTATTGGAGTTGCACATGCGAAGCACGAAACACAAAGTGTCAAAATGGAGTTACAAGAAACAGCCGATATTTCTGAGTTTTGTTCCACTCTTGTCTCTGCAACACCTCCACAGCCATCACCAAGTCAAACATACTAAGAAAACGACACAAAGAAAATAGCTGCAAAAAAGTCTTGTTGGTTATGGTTATGTTGTCGCTTTTAAACTGATTTCTTTCTTTTGTTCCCTGCTAAAACAATGTTTGTGAATTCAGTTAAATAATTGTTAAAATATATCTGTCATTTGTGTGTTTTTAGCTTTCTTGCTGTATGGAAAGCTTTTCAAAATTTGAAACATTAGTTCAATGGTTTATGTTATAATAAACCTTTGGGTTAAGTGTTCGCAAGTGGGTTTTTCTTGTGTTTCTTGTGAATTTGGTCTTAAATTTCAATTTCAAGTGGCATTAAAAAGTCTTAAAATGTCTTGAATTTAACTTGCCTTATGCTGTACGAACCCTGCACCCTGACCAGTCTTAGTAAAAAAAAACAGGATGAGAAAATAGGTAACGTATCTCATCAAGATTTTGCCAAAATTTTCCACATGCAATAAATACTCCCATGAGAAGTTATACTTTATACGGATGCTCATAAACTACTCCTCACACACGTAACATGCGTAAATAGAATACCATAGGGTCAGCGTATCACACCCATAAGTGCTTGTTCCTTCTCGAGGAGGAGGGCGGCTGCATGCACGTGGAAATCAAATCACACGTTCGTTTGTGGACCTGTTTCTTCTCAATCCTATCAACTTTTGTCACTTTGAATGCATTGCTCACCGGAAAAAACAACCTGCCTTCGATTGGCTGCTTTTCAGGAAATCTCGCTTCTTGCATTGTGACGTGTTGCCAAGGTAACCGGTATAAATTGTCTTCCCATTTCTAGGTAACGTTTAAGATAGCAGAAACTACTGGGCTATTTGACCAGAAAATTTTTTTGTAGGTGTCCTATAACCTTTTTTTAACGGACACATACAACCAGTCAGAATCCAGTGTTCATCCAGACCATATTATATTAATGATAACTTTGCTTATCAACTTCCAATTCTTAAAGAGAAGTGGTTATGTTAACGTTGCTTTGGTAGGAGGAAAAAAATACCGTCTTAAGAAGCAGATTTTTCCTGAAAAGTAGCCAATCAAATACAAGTTGATTTGTCTGGTAGGTTAGGCCTTCAAAATGGACAAAAATTGATGGCAGTCTCCAAACTTCTGCCCTAACGCCTATATAGAGCTCTACATAGGGGTTACACCACTTTGTATGATTGTCTAAGGCCGTTTCTCAATACAAAAGACTGAAATACGGACTTATGTCTTCACCAAGTGTGTTCTTGAGTAGAACACGGGGGCGGGGTGTCGGGTTGGGAGGGTGGGGGTTTGGTGATGTGATTGCAAATCACTGAGGTCTGCAGCATTTTTCTCAATGAATTTCTGATCAAAGCACTTGGCATCATCAACCAGGCTTCTACATCATTCCAGTCTGGAATTTCACTTAGATCCATCCACATAAAGGTGGAAAACTCCTCCATGGGTGCCATCCATTTCCATCCTTATTCATTTGAGCCACCATGCTCTTGACTTTGAGAGGCATTAAGTTATTCATCTTGCGCTCATGAAGCTCTTGACCTTGTTTGTCATCCTTATGACCTCCACAACAGAGTTATGCTCCATCTCCATCTCTTGAATGTGGGACTGAAACACTGACATCAGTGAATGCATTTGCCACAGGTACATCTCACTGAAGTCATCCTCAAAAAAACGTCTTGATCTGCACTGGTGGTCTGTCCTGGGACAACAAAAATGCTTTCAAAGCTGGTTAACTTTGCAGAAATAGCTCAATCCCTGGGAATAATAACAACTGCTGTGAGAGAGAAGAGCCCTGTAATTAACATCAGCAAACTAACAATACTCCTTCAAATTCTCTGTCCAAACAGTGTAGATATTAAAGTGGTGATAGACTTTGAAAATGATTTGCTCAATGTCAATGTCTAGGGCACAGGTGTCAAACTGGTTCCAGAAAGGGCTGTGTGGCTGCAGGTTTTCTTTCCAACCTATCAATAGCACACCAGACACAGAAGTACCTCCCTTACATGTCAAACACTCTGCCTCATACGGATCACGTCCCTGACAAAAGCACAAGAATTTTTTTCTTTAAGTTCTCTGTCAACATACACTTTTGTTTAAGCATTACTGTAAAACCGGCGGACACACATGTGTTATTGCCTGTCACAGGCAGGGTGTAAATAATTTGCCATAAAGAGAAACCTGGAATGGAGTAGTGGAACGGAGTGGCAATCTAATCACAATGCACTGTAGGCTATGTAATGTGTTTGAGGCAGTCGACCAAAATACTGGACGATTTGGAAATTCCCCCCGGACATTTTTTTAGCTCTGAAAAGAAGGACATGTCTGGGAAAAAAGAGAGCGTCTGGTCACACTTACTTGGGTAGAATGTCAGCATGCAACATAAATTTGGGTCAATTGGAACACAAGAGTACTTGTGACGTCACCGCATGCTTGGCTCTTCTGGAGCTGCATTTCACTTCCAGGTCTTAATAATAGTCTCTAGATAATAATAAATTCTTACTTTTTTAATTCATTGGAGCAATAATAGTTAACATAGTCAGATACACACAAATCAAATAAAAATTTTGCCAAATGAAACAAAAAAATGGCCATCAGAGCCAGTGGTACTTCAAATACGGCTATGCCGAGAGAGGGCTGCTGCAGACAGGCCAGGATTAGACCTGGCTGCCATTACCCTCTGAGGTTTGCTGGTTGCTGTGGTCCTCTCAACTTTGGGAAATTTTGTTACTATTGCATTAAATCAGTAAATGAGTCATATAGTGACGCTTAAAAGTATAATGTTCTTGCCTCAAATGCTCTTAAAATGTAATTTTATTGAATAACAGCAAGAGAAAAGAGAATTTTTAACTTGATACTCTGAGCTCTGTAAAGGCTAACCCGCTGGTTGCCATGCTCCTGTCAAAGCGGATATTTTTTTTTTTAATTACGCAGTAAATTAGTCAATTATAATGTTCTCGCCTTAAATGATCTTAAAACATACTTTTGTAGAACAACAGCAGCAGATAACTGAACTTTTAAGAAATGCTTCACGGACAGGCCTTATTCACAGCGCATATCCTTCTGTCCTATTTATTGTTTGGAGAAACAAGATGCTGCTGATAAAGTTTTGGGTGTTTGGAGTGTTGGGTTCCAGTTTGTGGGGTTAGTTTGTTTTGCTTTTCAGTTCCACCGTTTGTCCTCCTGAGGGTGCCATCTAGTTACTCTGTCTTGGAGGGCTTGGAGGAATCTTCATCGCCACAGAGGAGTATATGAGCAGCTGACTGTCATCACCTCTTCGCCAACTATGATGTCACCTCTTCTCTCTCTCTTGTTTGCAGATGCACCTGGATTCCTGGCCGCTGGTCCCACCAAGCTGTGTTAACCTGGTTTATTTGTTTTGCTTAACTGTAAATAAACATTCCCACTTTAACATCTCTCTGTGAGTGTTTCTGCATGTGGACCCATCATGACATAGTCTCTTTTCAGTAACGATGTGCTGCAAGCTGGATTGTTGCGAGATCTGAATTTTCCATCGCACAACAAATCGATCTTGAAAGACTCCCACTAATACGTCCGTCTCGTGACAACCAGCGAGTCAGACCTATGACATGCCAGCAGTGTTGTTTGGGGCGGAATATGTAGGAATGACGACAGTCAGAAGGGTCTTGTCAGGGCACTGCAAACATGGCTACACTGGAGGACTCACCTGCTGATAATGGAATTGACTTGGTTTTAGCTAAAATAGTAAACATTTCTTATTTAAAAAAGGCATAGAGCATAGAGAAGCAGTTTTTTTTAAAAACAACCAACAATGGTCCACATTTCAGTGAACATCTCCAACCTGTCATTTCTGGCTAACATGATGATTCGCTGTTACAATTGGCTGAAAGCGTAATATGGAAGGCGAGTTCTAGTTGGCATGTCACCCAATCAGCTCAAAGTACCAAACATCGCTCCTTTTCATGGACAGACTGAACGGCAGCCATCCTAGAATCATAACGTAGAACTCAACTGAGTTCCACACATATCAATCGGGTTAACTTTTCAATGGGTTTTGAGAAGACATTGCTCATTTTCCAAAATGCAAATTCTATCCCTGACAATGTTTGAAACAAACTCTTATTTTACCACTTCTAAGGAAACAACTGCGACTTCCTGTATCAAAGCTGTTGGGGGGCACGCTTGCAATGCCAATTAACGGCACAGCTACAGAACAATGTGGGATATTCGGCCCCGCATTGCAGCGAATTATGCAGCACACAGATTATTTAAGACAGTGGAGATATAAATGGCGGGATCGTTACTTTTGATTTTTTAGAGCTTCATTATCAATTAGCATTAAAAAAGCTTGACATGCATGTGCAATCTTTTACAATTTCTGCCCCCAGTTCTGTAAAATTAATAAACTCTTTTATGAAAAAGAAGTGGTGAGCACGTTTGCCCAAACATAATAAGGTTTAATTGATGACTATGCTTAAATTAATAAACAGGGGTTAAAAACATTTTTATATAATGTAACTTTCATTGTTTTCCTTTTCTTGACACATTGGGGCCATCTCTCTGAAAATTACCCAGAATCCATTTTAAACGTCCTAATAGTTGACAGCGTTTTATAACCCTTATTTCCACTAAATGATTGTTTTTTTGTATTGCAACATGTTATAAATTATATATTATCAACATAACTTTAAAAAGTTTTTTAACTGGCACATCTCTGCTGTCAAGATAAAAGATGAAAATTCGACCTAGTTCACTGCCTACTTACACAGCAAACTTTTAGCTAGCAATGTACCTCATTATAAAATAACCTACATAGACCTTCAATAGCTGACCTAAAAATATAGTGAAAGTTATATTAGCCTATTAAATATAAAGACAAACAAATATTTTCTTGAGTTTATTAAACTACTTACAAAAGTAGGATTTAATCCAAAGTTTCGGGTTTTTTCTTTACAGGTTAGCTTTCTTTACAAGTTGGCTTTTTCTTTACAAGTTAGTGATTTTTTGCTTAGAGCAATGCAAAGTCAAGTTAGTAGATGTTCATCCAGGAGGGATGCATGCTGCAAGTCAATGAATAAATTATGACTGAGCTTTGTAAAAAGATTATTGATCAAAATCTATCAAACTTATACTAAAGCCGATTGAAACTAAATTAACTTAAGGTGGGTTTGGGTCAACTGCAACAAATAAAAAAATAAAAAAATTATACTTTGAAAATCAGAACCATAAGCTGATAAGGACTTTTTGTATGTCAATAACATATGTGTATTTAGAAAACAGTACTTTAACTTACAGATTTGATCTTCTTCCTTTTTTCGGTCCCTAGAAACATGAAATGAACATCAGTGCTTCCACACAGAATAAAAATATTTTAAACGGTTGAAAAAACGGTCAGTAATAATTTAGTAATAACACATAAAAGCAGCACATGATGCAGTTCATTTAGTCTGATCTAATTAGAATGACATTTGCTAAAGGGAGCCCTTTTCATATACATGTTCATTGTCTCTTCCTTCAGATCCTATTATTACTCACTGTTGATGAAATTTAGCATAATACCATTTAGCTTTTTCCCAAAAGAAAATCATCAACTAAAAAAAAATCAAGCAACTAAAAAAAACAGAAATGAACAAGAGAAATAAAAACAAGTAGTAAAAAGGTAATTGAATAAAAAATTATGGAAAACCCCCCAATTCAGCGGCTGGCTACCTCAAGTTGTAAGCCCGTCCTGCAAAAAGGAACGCATGGTTCGTATCCCATCTAGAGGGAATGAGCTGCCAATTTGGACCCTTCACGCTAATGCTACTTTGTGGAGTGTTGCTTGGAATCCTGAGGTTCTGAGGTCAAGCCCCAATCTCACAGACTGCCATTTTCGGTCCCTGAGCAAAACCCTTAACCACACACTGCTCCCCGGGCGCCACACAATGGCAGCCCACTGCTCCCCAAGGGGATGGGTTAAATGCAGAGAGTTAATTTTGTTGCTCTGTACTTGTAACAGTGTAATGACAATAAAAAAAAGTGCTGATAAAAAACACCAAAAATCTTAGGCTAAAATTCTTAAAATAACAGGGGAACAACTCTACTCAGAAAATATTACCTTAAAAAGTAAAGAAAAACTCATATTTAAAGCTCAGAAAAAAATAAGAGCAAACAAATATAATAATAAATATAAAGACTAAAAAGGACTTCAAAGCGTGACACCAAATTTGGAGTTCCCTTTAAACTTACTTAAAAGTTATTTTTATGTAACTTTAATTTTCATCTTGCATTTGAGCAAGTAAATTCATCAATCCCTATACTGTCCTCTATCAATCAGTTTTCAGAATCAAATTTATACATTAAACTGTTCTAGCTAAGAATATCAAAGTTATATCTCCGGTTCTGTAATTCACAAATTGTTTTCATCAATTAGTGTGTATTTGCTGCATGAAAAGTAAATAAAAATAACATATTACAAATGGTAAATTACAAAAGTAAATTACAAAAGTAAATATACAGTATGTATTTATCGAGTTGGATAATGTTCAATAAAATAAATTAAATTGTACACTGACCTCTTCTTTTCTTTTGGGAGATGATCACCACAACAGTTATAAGAAGTGCTGTGAAAACCAGGGTAACACTGATACAGTATATAGCCAACCTGTGGAGAGGATTACAACTATTAAACATGATATGAGATATAAAAAAAATAACAAATAAATCAATGTGGGACTGGAGACAGAGTGGGATGATTCACATTTCATCACAAGTTCTTTGTGAAGCATTTGGTTCACTGGTGTTTGTAGTCATGGTTATCATTGCTGATGTTGTCAGCAATGATGTTGTGCTTGTTGAAAAGTTGCTCATGTTTGCCAGATGTATATCTGAGGAAACAACAAAACAAAGCAACAAACTATTAGTACAGCCTGCATGTTGATTTATCCAAAATTACATCCCCTATTATTACTATGATTTTGTTAGTTTTCTTGGTATTATAGCTCTTTTTAGTTCTTTATTATGCTGAAAGACGCATCCATATCTCTGCCTTAATGTTCTAGGGTAAGATTTTCTACTCCAAGGTGATATGATATATGGTCCCATGGGTGGCCCCGTTGAGTGCAGTGAAATTATTCTTTATTAAAAAGTTAGTCCCCGGAGAGATAGAGACAGGAAAGAGCTTCCACACCTCTACGTATGAGACGAGGACAGAAAGCATAGAAGATAACAACAGCAAAAACAAGACAAAAGACAACCGTAAAATAAAAAAAGCTTAAAGAGCAGAAGTTATCCATTAAATATCCATGTGTGTGGAAATCAAAAGCTATATGATTGCATAATAATATTCAGGTTGTTTATATTGGTGGGTGGAGCTTATCATTTCGTATTAGTGTGTATCTGTGAATCTGTGAATACATGGACGCATGGACATGCGTACATAACTGTATGCATGTCCATATACGCATGGACATTCTCGTGTATTAAGGCTTCTTCAGAAGGAAAATACTTCATAGCATGCTTAATAGGAGGTGTGGGTGACCCCACACTTGCTCTACACGACCTTAGATTTCAAAGATGCAACGCCACCCCAAGTTAACCAAAGGCAGCCCAGATCACTGGGACACAAGGAGTGCAGACATTTGAATTGCCATTCCCACCAGAGAAGGGAAGATAAGAGCACTCAGAGTCCAACCCCCAAGGGCCCAGATCCCAAAGAGGTTCAGTCCCAGACAAAATAGTGTAGATGTCCCTTGGGACAATGGCAGTGAGTCCATGGGCTATGCCGTTGGCTGATCATGTCCATGAGGACTTGGAGGAGAGCCCAGGAAACCGAGGCCCGGGGCCGCACCACCCACTAGTTGGAACCCCACAGGGCCAGGAGGCCTAGGCCTGGCCCGACAGTCACCAGGAATGAGAGTGCCCACCAAAATACATGTCAACAATGGGTAGTGAGGTTGCTTTAGGACCCAGATGCAGAGAAGAGTGAAGCAGAGATGAGTTCTGACAGATTTAATTGAAGAACACAGGTAACAGAGGCAGCAATCCAGAAATCCAACCCCAAATGCTAAACAAACCATACATCAGGGGAAAAAATGAGCATGAGGTGTCATGATGGGAATAGATGTCTAACCCATATGCAGAAACACACGGAGGTTAGGAGAAACTTCAAAAGGTTTATTGACAAAGGTATAAATAAAATGTGAACAGGAACTTGGGTGGTCAGACTGGTCACGGCTGGATCTCCACTGAGGAGGACAGAGAGGTTAGAGGAGTTCCAGGTAAACTGCTGTTTATCAGATGATGGGGGGAATACCTGCTTAGAAGTGGAACTGATCAGCAGGGGGGGAAACTTGAGGGTCCAGAGGC
>NW_015151692.1:101988-102952 GCF_000732505.1 Cyprinodon variegatus
ACCTTGGGGACCCCCAACAGCAGCACTGGAACAACATCAGAGGGGGCTGCCGACTGCAGCACTGGAGCAACCTCGGGGTGGGGGGGCTGTTGAGGAGTTCCCGCAGAGGGGCCTTGGTGGCTTGGAGCGCCTGCTGAGGGGCTTTGGAGGCTTGGGGTGCCCGCTGAGGGGCCTTGGAGCTGAACTCTCACCAAGCTTAAAATCTGAGACCATTTCATTAGTGTGCTCAGGGGTCTCTGGACGGCACAGAGCAGGCTCAGGAGTCTCTGGACAGCACAGAGCTTGCTGGCAAAGAGGTTCAGTCTGAGGAGGAGTGCTGAGTGGGTCTGTCTAAGGATGGGTCCTGAATGAATCTGCATGACAGCTAAGTAAATCTGCCTGACAGCCTAGTGAATCTACCTGACAGCCTAGTGAATCTGCCTGAGGAGTGGGGATGCTAACAGGTTCTAGTTCAGGCACTGGCATGCTAGGGGGTTGTGGCATTAGGGGAACTGGCCCACTAATGGTCTCCGGAGCTAGGGAAACTGGCCTGCTAATGGGCTTTGGCGCAAGGAAAACTGGCCCGCTATTGGGCTCTGGCGCTAGGGAAACTGGTCCGCTAATGGGCTCTAAAGTTAGGGGATCTGACCCGCTAAAGGGCTCTGACACTAGGGGGTCTGGCCCGCTAAAGGGCTCTTGAACTACTGTAGGGGATCTGGCCCGCTAAAGGGCTCTGACGCTAGGGGATCTGGCTGGCTAGAAGCTGATGGAGGTGGCAGGAAAGGGTAAAGATCTTCCCTCTCCCCATAAAAGAAGCCCCATAATTGAGACTCCTCAAGATGGTGAGCTCTGACTGCAGGGGGTGTAATAATGGCTACTGGTCTGAGCCTTCAAACCGGTGAAGCTAGCTGCTGGTCATGGAGGTGCCGACTGAGATGACTGACCTGTTTAGGAGGTTTTTTTTAATGCTAGCAGCTGCATGACC
>NW_015151692.1:104708-106726 GCF_000732505.1 Cyprinodon variegatus
CACCAGAGGATTACTTTTATATCCAGAAATGCGCTTTTAAAATGGTAAATGTCAAAGTTAAATCTCACAAACCTTAATTTTCTGTATATCACATAAAGGAAAATACCAAATGAGTTGTTTCTTTTCAGAGTCAGCTAGAGCCACCAGGCTACAGACCAGATAACGGTCTCATTTTACTTAGACAAAAAATACTAAAACAGTAACATTAATAATAATCAAAGAATTTATATTCATAGTTGAAAAATGGCAACTTTACCTGAAGAGTAATCACGCAGTTAGATCTAAACTAATTCAGCCATTTTGCTAAACCTGCCTCTTTGCTTCTCATGGTCACAAATGACTCTGTTTAAAATGGCTTCTTCTTAAAAAACAAATGCATATGAGCTCAGTGAGGGTTGGAGGGTGTTACTTCCTCACCATGACTTCACTCCATGTTCTTACTTATGTTGCTTCTTGAACATATTGACATATCATAATGGCTAAGGAGTCTTAACATAGTGGTTCGTTTACTTTCGAAATCAATTTCTTTTACACTTAATACTTTTAAACTTTAGAAATATATATGAAAATCAAACACCTATTTTAAGAGATGAGTTCAAGAAAGGCAAAGGGACTTTCAGTGATGAAAAAGGTGTCAGTTTCCATTGCTAATCTAAATGAAAATAAAAAAAAGAAGTACCAGAAGAAGTTTTAGTTCTGCTATTTTTATTCACACCCTCTAAAAGATAGTGCTCATAGCAACAGTGGTTTATCAGTTTGAATCCATAACAAATCAAATACAACATTTAAATAAAGATGCCCTTGAGGTTATGATTCACTGTTATGAACAAGTGAAAACATTAATCTTGTCTGCTGCTAGCTAAATTCTCACACTATTTGCAGTTTACCAACAAATGACAATACGTCTTTAACCACGCTAACTTAAATGTACGGTCCGGCCGACAAGAGGTCAGCCAATAACATTGAAGTATTATGCTTTAAGGCGGGACATAGAGCTGCTGAGCCCACAGAACCAAAATACACACAACAGTGCAGGAAGATAAATGCGTAGCTGCTGCTACCATATCTGTTTTTTTTTTACTTCACCTTTTTTTTTTTTTTTTTACAGTGTCCTGTCTGTCCATGTGGCAATAAGAATAATTGTCTTGATGAAAAGAAGAGAGCCTAACAGATTTTTCTTTCACAAGTGGAGCAGTCGGCTATCGCCATAGTGTTCCGCTTGATTTATGCATATAAATAGCTTTATTATAATTCATGCAGGTAGTATTACAGATTTTATGAACACTGCAATGTAAGTAGAACAGGTGATTTATATGGGCTTCAAAAGTAAGTTTGGAGTCAATTTTTACATCAAGATTACTAACTGTTGATGAGAGCGGGATGTTAGTACCAGAAAATTAGATGCTGGTTATGGATAATAAGTTGGTTTAATGAGGAGTTCCAATCAGGATCGCTTTGGGTTTGGAGCTTTTGAGTTGAAGAAAGTTTTGCTCCATCCATTCGTTTATGTCCTCCAGACAGGTGGTGAGTTTTGATAGGGATGGCTGTGAGGGTGGGGTGTCAGCTCTGACATTGACACAGAGCTGTATGTCATCAGCGTAGCAGTGGAATGAAATATTGTTTTATGCTGATGATTTGGCCAAGGAGGGTAAGGTAAAGGATGAAGACGATGGGGCCAAGCGCTGACCCCTGGTGGACACCACACCTAACTGTGTGTGGACTTAATTTGGAGTGGCCTGGGGAGATATATTCTGTCCAGTTTGTGAGATATGATCTGAACCAACTGAGAGCAGTGTCATTTAGTCCAGTAGTGAGGTGGGGCCGGTTTAAGAGAATCCCATGGTCAACAGTATCAAATGCAGCAGAAAGGTCAAGGAGGATGAGGAGGGATGAAGACCGAGCATCAGATGATATGAGGAGGTTGTTTTTGACTCTGACTAGGGCTGTCTCTGTGCAGTGGGCAGAGTGGAAACCGGACTAGGATTTTTATAAAGAGGTTATTATGTTTGAGGTGGTCC
>NW_015151692.1:106736-117646 GCF_000732505.1 Cyprinodon variegatus
AATGGCTTTTGTTAAGACAGGTGAACATGACCAGATTGAAGAGAGTTATTTATAAAAGCAAATCAGGGGGCTTAGGGCAGTAATATGGGATTTTACCAGGGCTGTTGCGAGAGGGTCCATGGGACAGGTGGAGAATTTCATCTTCCTGATGATGTTCTTCACGTCTTTTGATGAAATCTCAGGAAACTAGATTTGGGGAATTGGAGACGGTATGAGTTGGGGGAACACTTTGGGTAGGAGGACCAGAGAGAACAGAGCGAACAAGTGCAGTTTTTGATGTGAAGATATAGTATATAGTGGAAAACAGCTGCTTGGAATTTCCTGGGTTGTTTCTGATGGCATCAGAATAAAACTGTGACCTTTCCTCTTTGAGGGACTGTGATAGCACTTTACAACAGTCAGCAAGCATCCAAAGTGCTTAACAAAATGAGTAGAACCACAACGTATAACAGAAAGAGTGAACATAGAAAACAGTCAAATCAAAAAGGATACAAAGAAACAAAACATTTTATTGTCACACCACTGTTACATATTAAAAGCCAGTCTGAACAGATATGTCTTGTGTTTGGACCTAAAAAGAGCGATATCTGTGGCAGCGCAAATATCCGGGGGGTAACTTGTTCCAGATTCTCGGGGCAGCAAAAAGCCTGATCAACCATTTACATCTTGACCTTGGGACTTCTAAAACCAGCTGATTTGAAAAATGTACTGATCGATTGTCCTCCCGCAAAGTTAACATTTCAGACAAATACTCTCAAATACTACTCACCCTGTTGGGTTGGGGGAATTTGTAAATAATCGGAGTTGTGTTGAAAGAGGCTGTCCATCTATCTCTCATTGCTAATGTTGATTCACTTATTGTTGATGTGGTTGACTTGATTGATGTCTGTTTCGTTGTGTTTAATCGTGTTGTTGCATTATGACCTAAAATTATAGTATGAAAATATAAAGATAAAAGATAAAATAAAAAAATAGATTTACACTGTATTGGCATGGTAAAAATCTGTGATTTTTTATTTTTATAATAATTTGAGATGAATTCTAAATAGCCTTTCTGGTCATCCCACCTGAGCCCAATGCTCTTTTTAGTATCCATCACCAGCACTTCATATGAGTCCTCACATTTGTCATAAAATGTATTTTTATTTAGTTTTTTATTTAGGATAAAATCAATCATATCAGTGAAGTACTCATCAGTATTACGTGATAGATGAATCACATGTGTTTGATTTCTGGACATATTCATTTTGCATTTATAGATTCCTTCATCTTTGGCTGTGACTCTCTTTAAAACCAGAGAACAATTTTTATCAATGCACAGAGTTACCGTTTATCTTCTTTTATCAAATGTCCTTTTTCAAACAGCTTCACTTCTTGCTCCTTTGGATGCTGGAATGACCATGTAACTCCAGTCCAGTTAAGTGCTCTCCACTGAACAATCCCACAAAGCAAAGTCACTTTCTCACCTAGTTTACCCTCGATGAATGTAGGTCTTTGTCCCAGTTCTGCTCCTGCTACAGTTAAAAAGGAAAAATGTCATAATAATGATCATTTTCTATGGAAAGATAATAAATTTTTGACAGATTACCAACTTCTGTCTTAACTTTGAGTTTTAAGATCAACTCATTACAACAGGTTAGAGCTATGTATCACAAATCAGACAGTTGGACTAAATTAGTTAAGGGATTGCATGAAAACAGCTTTGTATTGTGCTTGGTAGAGTAAAAAGTGTATGAAAGTATGCTCACCTGTAAATTGAAGGATCACCATCTTGATGATCAAATCTGGAGTCCATAGTGCAAACATCATGTCTCCTTCACTGTCATAAATCAGGTAGTGGAAGTGTTTTCTTTTATACAAAAGAATATAACTCTTGTGGTTAAGGGGATGTCACTGCCTCATGGTGTTTCTAATCTCCTCCCCCACATCTAAAAGCCCACAGGAAGGAGACAAAAAAATAAAAAAGTGAATATGACTAACTACTTACAACATAACATAAATATAGGTTAAAGTGACTAGCTAATGTGGAGTTTACCTTTAATTTTATGGAAAAGGTTAATGTAAGAATGATTTCCTTATTGTGTCTGATATATCTCCTGTAAATATGTATAAATAATAGTTTTTGTTGGGACGCATGAACAAAATGATCTCTGGTTGTTTGATAGTCCTAGCAAAAATAAACTCCAAGCTAACATATTTCATCTTTATGAGATAAATGGAGTGTTTATGCATTTTTTAAAATAATTTAAGAAGTGACCTTTAACAAAATGATTCATGTTTTCCATTTTAACACCTGCCTTTAAAGGCAACCACTTGAAACCACAGCATGCTTCCTTTCTAACACAGTCACCCCCTTACAGTAGAATAAAAAAGGAAGTAAACTTAATAAATAGACGGTTTAGGGTTTTTTGGGGGGCTTTAATGTTCCATAACTCACCAAATGCAAATTGAAAGCGAGGTGGGGGGTTGGGGACATGAAAAAAAGTCTCCAGATATAGATTTAAAATAAACTAAACTAAAACGGACTTACTCTACCACTGCTCCATCCAAACATTGCTTATTGTCACTAAGAACTACTGTAGCGTTGCATAACTAATTGCAGATGTTAAAATGTTTTTAAATTCATCGTGATTCACCAGCTAACCTATCACAACAGAGTTGGCTTTCTATGAATTCAGTCTAACTTGTTTCCTCTTGTTGTTTCAGTCATTATTTGCCCTTCTAAGTGTGCGTGGGTGTTTAAAGTGGGTGGGTGCAATTTTGACTGTTATTACCTTAACTAATAATAAGTATAAGAAAATAAAATAAAAAAAAAGTTTATTTCTAAAGATGAAATCATTGTTTACTTTGCGTGGTTTAGGAGCTATGAGGCACTCCCCATGATTTAACTCATTAATCCCACCATTTTAACGTCAACATCCTTATTTTTTTTTCTCTCATTATGTATACCATATATTTAATGTAGTTTAGATTATCTGTCATGATCATGACAACTTTTTTACACAATATAAACCGAAGTGCTATTTTTCATTTCATGAATAATGCAGCCAGTCAAAACCACAACATACCTCCTTGTTAACCAGTTATGATCTATGAACATCAATAAAAAAAATATTAACGCAGTGTATTGATATGTAAAGCCATTAATTTCATATTTTTCATTGCTGCTGCAGCACAATCCCATACACTGAAAATGAAGTTTGTCTCCGGTCACCTTTAGCGGTCAACCAATCATACTAGAGTTATTTGGGTTGATGCCTTTATCAGTTCGTCCCCCCCAATGATTATAAGTAAAGTCATAGATAAGGATAATACAAGTTGGCAGTTTGATATGAGGTTTTAACTACCCAGCAGCCTACTCATACTCTGTTCAACCATCGTTCGCAGTCTGTAATGGTATTTTAACCAAATGCTTCCTTATCCTCAACTTTATCCCTCTTTCTCCACTTCCTCCTCCTATCCTGACTTCCTCCTTATTTTTCCTTTTATCCTCAGTGTAGGTTTCATTGGGGGGGGCTTAAAGGAAAGGTCCTATCAGCAAGGAATAATCAATGGATCATTATTTATACCTTAAACTAATACGTTAGCGGTGATATAATGAATTTAGCGTTAATCAGTAAAAAAATAAAGACAACATTTTTCGTCATATTTTAAATTTCAAGAGGATTTCATCATTGAAATATGCGAGTGCTATAGTTAAACTGACAATGCCCACGTGCCTGGCAGTTGGATGCTGTAATACATCGGGTAAAACTAAAAAAGAGTTATTTCACTTTCAGATTCCTGATCCTCCATGGACGGGTTCGTTGTTGGATTGCCAACTTGAAGAGGGAGGATTTGCCATAGAACTTCTAGCCAATGAAAAATCAGGTACTTAATCCCTTACTCTTTGCTTCGCGGGGTCATCACTGTCATGGATAATAGCTCGTTGTGACAAACACCAGATACAGCACTTGGACTTGCTAAACAGCCGATAGGCACCGTGACGCCACCAACCGATAGGTGGCAGTAGTGTTCTTTGACAAACATGGATACCTCTGGTAAAGCACATTCAAATGAAATTACTCTTAATTAAAAACACATAATTTATTAAAAAGTATGTAATAATTTCATACTTTCATAAGTTTTTATTCTGAATGTGACTGGACTTTTCTTTTTAAGGAAAAGCCTTTTCCCCCCACACTGAATCTTTTCTTTCCAAATGTTAGGATTCCTGTTTGTGGGGCTTGTTTATGTTCTTTTGCAGTTTCACCGTGCACCAACTTGATGGTGCCATTGTCCTCTGCTGGTCTGGAGGATGTTCCTGTTCTTCTCACCTCACACCTGCAACCTATTGGGTCATCAGTCCCTGAGGAGTATTTAAGGAGCAGACTGTCTTCACTTCCTAACCAGAGTGTTTGACAGTATTGGGTACTCTAGCCCCTCTGAGTTTGCTGATTCAACTTTGAGCCTAAGTGTCTTCATAGCACTTCAGTCCTCATCTTATTTTGTCTTTGATTCTCCGGCAGGATTTTCCAGATCCTCTGGATAAGCTGGCCCTTCAAATCTGAAAGGGAAATGCTCATCACACTGAGAAAAGGAGACAGATCTCCTCATCTGAACGCTGAGCCCTTCAGGAACCAAGAGTCAGTCTGCTAAGTAGCTCCTCAGGATTTCCATAGTTTGCCTGTCCGCCCTCCAACAACCCAAGCCTTCTACAGACCAAGCCTACACTAACGGGATCTCAGAAAACCTTCCCCAACTACCACAGAGAGTCCAAGAAACCATGTATTCATACCTTCGGCCAGTTTTCCCACAGTCCTTGAACTTACCACTCTGATCTCCTCCTAGAGCAGGGATCAGCAACCCAAACTGCTCAAAGAGCCACATTGGACCAAAAAATATATATATATATATGTCTGGAGCTGCAAAAACGTAAAGACCTTATATATACCTCGTATAGCAACACGGGCTAAGTGTATTATTCCACTATAGAAAAGGACTATATGGGCTTTAATATATAATAAGCATTCACGATTAAATGTTTATCCTGAAGCAAATGTCACATAGTAGCTTGAGGTGACTGAGGAACAGTGAACGCTCCCATCGCCCACCGCTTCACCGAGCGCCGCTTCACCACCTTCACTGCGCGGTTTAAGTTTTCTTGCAATGATGAAATTATAGAAAAACAATTAAGAAATCTTTCTATGGTGGACGTGTTTCTGTTGGGAGGAGTTTATTGAGTCATGAGGAACCAAGCAGGAAGTGACATCAGAGCTGAGCTCTCTAACCCCGAAATCCCACATCCTCCGTCACCATCGTTCCTTGGTCTGATTAATATTTTTAGGATTTGGGGAAAAAATGGAGGAAAGTTCAGATACCTGCATCAAAGCGCTACCTGTTTGATTTGTGGATGGTTTTCCATCCTTGCAACAAAACTAGCAGCAGTAGTGGAGTTTGGAAATGCAATCCACTTCTTAAATCTATCTTTGCACTCCTCTAATTTATCCTGCAATCACACTTTTTCTCTCACTCCCAGCTTGGTGGTGAGCTGCAGATTTAGCCTTCCCTGGAAATGCCTTTCCAAATTTTTCTTTGTTTTTTTTTTGACACCCTCTCATTACAAAGCGAAAATGCAGGCAATTGTTCAGCATTGATAATGGAAGCAAAGGAGTCTGCCTATTTGAATCCTCTTTTCTCATCAGTAATCTTCCTTTTTTTCCCTTTGGGATTCATATTCCGAGACACACCTGCAGCTTTGTTTGCCTGCCACTGCGCCACACTGGTTCCAAGTTATGATCACTGATCTCTATGGCTTTGATGCAAATTATTGTTTAAATTTATTTATAGTACAAATGTTTAAACCATTGGAAAACATTAATTTTGTTTGCAAACTGCACACCATATTGAAACAAAAAAAAAATTGATTTTCATACATTTTTTTAAAAACTCCAGGGAGCCACAAGGGGGAGGCTAAAGAGCCGCATTCGGCTCCAGAGCCGCAGGTTGCCGACCCCTGTCCTAGAGCTTCTGCTTCCTGTTCACCAGACCCCAGGAACCTCCCCAAGCTGAAGAAAGGTTTTACCTATCTGTGTACAGTGCCTGACGACAAACTGTTAAATCTTTTTCGGTGTCTGTGAAGTGCTTCTGCATGTGGTCCAAACATATTAGACCCATCATGACACAAAACGTTCAAGCAATTCTTTTCAGTTGAGCCATCTTCACTCCATATTTATTTATCACCACTTCCTTTAATAAACTTTTTTTTTTTTATTTAATGGAGTTTTACTTGTGAGTTAAGCCTCTGCTAATTATGTGAGGTTTAACAAGCCTAGTGGAGAGGTTGCAGTGCTTGGATGATTCCCAAAAATGGACCATAGCTCTGGAGATTGCACCAGGTGTGAGGTGATGTCCAGCTGCAATGTTGGGCTTCTCCTTGCATCCTGACAGAGGTCCAGTGGAAGAGAAAGATTTAGTTGTGTGACCTGCCTACTGTCACAGGGGTATGACTTCAGCGAGTTTGCTTCACTGTGTTGGTCAGGGGTCATTTGATCCACAACAACAGCGTGTTTTAACGTATTTTATGGAGTTAAAAAAAAATAAATAAATAGAAAAACTTATAACAAAAATAAAAAATTTAAACCTAGCCCTGAAATGTTTCATTGAAGTGTTTTCTTTTTGTGAGTAAGTATATCTTTAATCAACCTTCACACATCTGCTTTGTAGAACCTCAACTTGTACCAAACTGGAAACTTTTTTTTATTTTGGGATCATGATTTGAAAGTAGCTTAATACATGACATGTAAAAACTGTTAATTTATTTATATATAATGTGATGCGGGCTTTGGTTTATCATTAACATTCACTCTTGACCACACACTGTATGACACAATTCAGTCTCACAAGACAAAACAAGTTTTTCCTTATATAGGCTGTCATATTACTTCCTTTTAGCCCAGTAAGAAGGTATGATGGCTGTGAAAGCGAATCTTTTCCAGAAGCTTTTCAACCCAGGACCTTTAAATGTGCAACTATTGTTTAAAAGAAACACTATGTAACTTTTAGCCACAAGGGGCGCTAGACCCATTAACTCTAGGTTTAGTAAGGGCTGAAAGTGGTATCAAATGAGATTTATTAATGTAGAAATTAACATTTATTTCAAAAATAAGTTTCCTTTTCATAATGTCTGAAATGATTTCAGTGAGATATATTGATTAAAAAATTATTAAAAAACGTTTCACAATTTCTCATAACATAAACAGACAAACTGAGTCTGGTTATGTTGTTTATTTTGTTGTAAACAGTCACGTATATCTCACTTGAATCATTAAATGAAATTCAAACACTGTGAAAAGTTATTTTTTACTTTATTTCAACCTTATTAAACTCATTCAATACTAATTTCACCCATAGTTTAGTGCCCCTAAAGCAACTAGCAACACTGCACTATTGAAAAGTACAAAAATCTTCCTTGGTGTTTTAGAGTCTGATAGCAGACCATTATAGATATGGAAGTCATAGAGGTACTTGTAAAGACAATTAAATATAACCCCTCTAGAAGAAATCCTAAATCAAAGAACCAAAAACATGCCTGATGAGGTCACTTTTGTTACCTAACAGCAACTTGCTTGCATTAAGCTGTCATGATTCTGCCCTTTTTAGACCTCTGTTTAAGTTTCTTTTTGAGTTTCCAGTTACACTTTAATTTATGTCATTCTGTTTTCTTGGTCATTTTTTTTTGTTATATTTAAGCAGAGTTGTATTTTTTTAAGTTTCTATGTTGCTCCCTTCTATTTACTTCTGTCCACAACTGTTCCATATCAGCTGATTGGCCCATTCTTTGTTCTGTTCCCCATATATACACCTTCTGTGCAGTTGCTCATTGCTGGATTCTCTTTATTGCTTTGCTCCTCATGTGTGTTTCTCGGTCATATTGTTCTGTTACCATCTGCATTTAAATTAAATCTGCAAGAAATCATCTCTGCCTCCTCAACTCTACAGTTGGGCGCTCAAATAACTTCCACCAAACCTGACATAAGCTTTTGTTAGCTCTCGTGTTAAAGAGGAGCTGAGACTGATCTGGGTCACATGACTCATTCAGTGACAGCTCCAGGTGCTGAACATTGACCAGAAAATTAAATGATATTATAATTCAAATTTAGCAAATCCCTTGGTCAAAAGTAATAGTGTTGCTTTTTTAACCTCTACATTAAACTAAATTAATAATTTGTCATTGATCTTAAAAACTAATAGTCTGAGGGTTGATTTATACGAACATATATTGAGGAAAAAAGTGTGCTGCTGGCAAATAGTTGATCAGAGATTTAACAGAGTGAGAACAGAAGTGTGTGGTTTCCTTTTTTTTTATTTCTCCAACTTTCACATTTGCAACTTTGCTAGAAACAGTCTCTTCTCAGATTACTTAGTCAATATTAGACATAACGCCATGTCTTCTATAGAAGAAAGGTATAAACATTTCATTAAGAGGAAGCATGAATTTTGATTAATAGGATATTATTTTATGTAAAAAAAAAAGCACATACTTTCAAAGTGAATGACAAGAAATAGAGAATTAAAAACATATTCCTGTTTTTTTTCAATGTCATCTGTTGGGAAAACATAATTTAAATAAAGAAAAAGCTTCTGAATATGGTATTTGCTTATATAAAATATTCAAAACTCTCAGTTTCTCTTTATATTCTTTTTTATATTTCTATAAAATATTGTAGACGGTCCAAAGAGCCACTTGCAGCTCAGAGCCACAGGCTGCAGAACCCTGATCTAGAACTTTGGTGCATGATTCAGATCTACAACATGCATAAAAAAAGTCTTTAGAACACAGTAGAGTAAGGAAGTTGTGCTGGAGAACAAGGTTGCAGGGTGCTGTTGATTACAATGTTAGGGACCTGGAATGAAACAATAAAATCATATTAGAATACCATTTTATTACATTGTACATATAGCTGCCTAAAATACTCAGATTATTACTGCTGTTTTGTGCACAGTGGAAGCAGATGAACAAGAATAGGTTAGGATTGTAAATTCCAGTCCATAAGAGGAATATCGCTTACTGATTTCTAACCTATTTTAAACACACAGCATTCAGTAAGCAAGTGCAATGTGACCAGGCGTAAGCCTAGAAAAGCAAAACAAAAGCGGTCAAAGCAATCCAAAGTTTAGCTGAATTTTAAGGAAAAGAAAGATGACAACAAAGCGCTTTGCAGTCATTGCAAAGTGGTAATTACATCCACGGGATGAAATGCGTCCAACATGCAGAAACACCTGCGCGCACAAAATGGCATACATTTTAACGAATGCCGTGTTTTTGATGCTTCTGAACAGAAGCCAAAGTTACAACCAGCATGGAAGGCAACTGTGGTAATAAGTAGCTAGTTTTATATCACTGGCTGTGCTTAACGTGGTTCCTAGGAAATCATGTGCCACTTCTGGAAATAAAGCGATTTCCTACTTCTCTTTGGGGTTATTAAGGGAGTGTCTCTTTCCTCATTAATCCAGCCCTTCATTGCTGGCATGTTTAATTACAACTACTGGTAGCTGGAAATCCTACATGATTCTAGCTATTGCAATGGATGTAACGAAGCATGCTACGACATTGCTCCGCAGTTCAGGGAGCGAGAGAAAGGTGACGCTTGTTTTTTTAAATCAGGAGGAGATGAGTTTATTTCCAAAAATTGTACAGTAATGCTTTTTCATTAAACAGATGCCTTCTCTATTAGATTTAGATGACAGTGACAAGACGGGTAGCCTGGTTGGCTCAGAGGCTGGCAGCTCCCGTTCACTGCCTTCTGTTTTCGCCGAGGCAGGCAAAAATTGAATGTCCCAGGCGAAGGTAGACAAATGTCCCCGTGCACTTAGTGCACAAGTTAGTTGTTTCACTGAATCAATAAGAGAATCGATAAGGAATCGAACAATTTCAAAGAATCTATAAGGGAATCTGAATCATAAAAATCAATTCCCAACCCTACGGGCAATCCATGAATTCTTTGAAAGATTAAAGGGAAACTTAAAATAAGGTTACAGCGAAGAGACTAATTTTTGCACAAAGGTTCATACTTTTTACTAAATAAATAAATAGTTTAATAAATACAAGGTTAGAACATACTAACATGGCAAGCTCCGGGCTTGCTTTTGTTCTTCTTGGTCTTCTTGGAGAGGGTGATATTCATATAAATGTTCTTCACGGGGTCAACCTCCTAAAGGACAGCGAAACAGACTCCTTAGTAACACAATTTCCTGCAAACCTACTCCTACTAGCATGTAATAAAACTGTTTCTTGAGGTTATTGGTTTTTTTGTTAGTTATTGGTCCTTCCTCTTTCGGTAATCTTTTTTTTATCATTTTGTTTTCCATCACAATTACATATAGCTGATGAAGCATGTCTTGTCATTCTACCCTGTTTTTCATATAACTGAGTCATGGAAGAACCTGGGCTAACAAGCACTTCTTTTCTTGGTTGGTAAAAGTATAAAAACGAATGCCGTGTTTTTGATGCTTCTAAATAGAAGCTAAAGTTACGACCAGCATGGAAGGCAACTGTGGTAATAAGTAGCTAGTTTTATATCACTAGCTGTGCTTAATATGGTTCCTAGGAACTCATGTGCCAATTCTGGAAATAAAGCAATTTCCTACTTCTCTTTGGGGTTATTAAGGGAGTGTCTCTTTCTCGTTATTCAAGCCCTTCATTGCTAGCATGTTTAGTTATACCTACTGGTAGACAAATGTCCCCATGCACTTAGTGCACAAGTTAATTGTTTCACTGAACCATTAAGAGAATCGATAAGGAATCGAACAATTTCAAAGAATCTATAAGGGAATCAGAATCATAAAAATCAATTCCCAACCCTAAAGGCAATCCATGAATTCTTTGAAAGATTAAAGGGAAACTTAAAATAAGGTTACAGAGAAGAGAC
>NW_015151692.1:118503-123053 GCF_000732505.1 Cyprinodon variegatus
CCCCTCCATCCGAGTTCTGGGTAAACCCTGTTCCGCCCTCCACTGAATCAAGCAAACCCTGGAAGATCAACACACAGACTGGGGTCTACATGTCTCCTCTTCTCTGGAAACGTGAGTGGCAACAAATCCACTTCTTCAAGATTAACAACTCCAATTCCCCACTGAGCCTGAATCTAACAGTCTGTCTTCCCTCTCGTCTTTCAGTTTTCCAGCCGAGCAGAGTTCGGAGGAACTCTGCACTGAACTCTAAATATCTTTCAATAAAACCTGTTCAAACTTTTACTCTGTGTCTCTCTTTTTGGCTTCATTGCATGTGGGTCCGAGCCTTAGAAAAATCATGACAGATAATTGTTTCACAGAATCAATAAGAGAATCGATAAGGAATCGAATCATTTCAAAGAATCTATAAGGGAATCTGAATCATAAAAATCAATTCCCAACCCTAAAGGCAATCCATGAATTCGTTGAAAGATTAAAGGGAAACTTAAAATAAGGTTACAGAGAAGAGACTAATTTTTGCACATTGGTTCATACGTTTTACTAAATAAACAACTAATTTATTAAATACAAGATTAGAACATACCGGAGCTCCTGGCTTGCTTTTGTTCTTCTTGGTCTTCTTGGAGAAGGTGATATTCGTATAAACGTTCTTCGTAGGGTCAACCTCCTAAAAGACAGAGAAACAGACTCCTTAGTAACACAATTTCCTGCAAACCTACTCCTACTAGCATGTAAACAAACTATTTCTTGAGGTTATTGTTTTTTGTTTTTTTATCGTTTTGTTTTTAATCACAATTACATATAGCTCATGAAGCATGTGTTGTCATTCTACCCTGTTTTTTATATAACTGAGTCATGGAAGAATCTGGGCTAACTACCACTTCTTTTTTTGGTTGGTAAAACTACAAAAATGGCTAAATACAAGCGTAACAGAAAATGTGAAAGATTCAGAGATGTTGTATTTGAATGTTTAAACTCACAACTCTTTCTTCAGGTTCCCTCATATTTCCTGAAAGAGAATGGGTTTAGAATGAACATTTTTAACTCATAAAAGTTTAAAACATGTATATGTGGATGTCTTTATCCATTCAATCATTGTTTTGAAGGTTAATGTTTATCTCTTGTTGTGCACGTTAGAAGAGCAAGTACAGTAGTTTGAGATCATAAAAG
Source organism: Cyprinodon variegatus (assembly GCF_000732505.1). NCBI lineage: Eukaryota > Metazoa > Chordata > Actinopteri > Cyprinodontiformes > Cyprinodontidae > Cyprinodon > Cyprinodon variegatus. The sequence goes on from NW_015151692.1 coordinate 119,674, forward strand.
TCTCACATATCTTTATAAAATGAATAAGTGATTGTTCTGACCGTTAGTTTTCCATAACCCGATGGTTAGTATTACAGTTATTATGAGTCCTGCTAACACCACAGAAAACACAAAAGTCCACCAAATCCAACCTGTTAAAAAGATGATAGATATTAAGCACAGTGATGGCACCAAAAATAAGCACCACTAAAATGTAGGCTTTGTTTGCAATTAAAGGATTGGTTTGGATTTATCTAGGGGAGAGTGTCATTAGTTTATTTTCCTGTAGCCGACAGATGTCAAATTAGAGTAAGTTTATTATTAACAAATGAAAAGACCATCAGTTATGTGGATCCTGTGTTTTACTTTGTTTCAGCAATTATATGAATTTGTTCCAAACGTTTTGCTGTACAAATTTTTCCCATCTTCTGATAGCGATTTTATTTCATTACAGACCTAAAAAAGCACTAAGATCTTTAATGGTTGTCTGTCCATAATAGAGACTGACATTTTCTCGGGAATCCCACAGGTCCCGTGGGATGGGAGTCAGTATTAGTAATGATCACGTGATTGGGACGGTACAGGAGTAAACATTAACGGGAGCAAACGGGAGCCGGAGCAAACCAATAATAACTAAAAAAACTAGAAACGATGCCAAAAAATAAAATAAAATAGAAAGAAAAAAAATCCAGTACTGGCGCCGCCATTTTGTAGTTTTTTTTTCCTTGAAGCCTACACTATAATGCGAGTCAAAAAAACTACACAACCCAAAAACCAACAGTGTTTCCGCTCTGAGTTTTTCACCCGCGCTCAAAAACAACAATTTTGGGACCAACAGTTAGTGCAAACTTGACTTCGAAAAGTTTGATTTGAACTTAACTGACCCTTCATAGAAATTCAGATTCAATGTATTGGCAGAAATCTCATTGAAGACAACAAGAATTGGAGTGGTGTGGGAGTCATTCTGAATGGGAGCAGGATGGGAGTAGGAGTAATTTCACCAGGGACAGGGACAGATTTCTACTCTGGCCCGGGATCGGGACAGGACACAATTTTTTTTCTGTGGGAGTGGGTGGGGACAGGAGGGAAAATCCACTCCCGCGTCAGTCCCTAGTCCATAAAACAAGGTTTGCTCTAATATCTCTGATGGATAATATGTGATGACGCTTACCTATTGAGCATTAATCATTAACCCCAATTATGAATATTTTCTCTTTCTTAAAACTCACTTGAGTAAAATTAGATTTTATAAATCTCACTAAAAACTTTAAATTTAAACATTAAATAAAATCCATTTGCACCTCGAGGTTTATTTCGATTCATTTTGGTAAGTCGGGTTGTGGTTGGAGTAACCAATGTCGGAAATGCACCGTTTGTACGGAAGCCCCGCTTCTGTCAGTGAGCCCCAGGGCAGCTGTGATTAGAATGTAGCTTTCCACCATCAGTATGTGAGTGTGTGCCTGAATAGGTGAATGACTGAATGTAGTGTAAAGAGCTTTGGTCAAGTCTCCTGATTTGAAAAAGCGCTATATAGGTACAGGCCATTTAATGATATTAAACTCATTAAATGCACAGCAAAAAAAAGAAATATTTTTAATTTAAGGTGATGTTGAGAAATTTCTCTCACCTGTCTTCTGTCCTGAAAACTGATGGGTGAAGGTGAACAGTTGGTCTTTTCTATCATAACTGTCTGTAGCTTTGCACTTTAATAACTCATAAAAGTTAGAATGATTGAGCTGAGATGATGGGACTGTGAGAACTGCTGAGCAGGAAGTTGATGTGTTCTTGTCCGGAGATATTTTCTGTTTGCCCTCATACAGCCACACCACTTTATGTTTGCAGACGGTAGGAGTTGACACAGAGCAGTTAAAGGTGACTTTCTCATTGTTCTTCTGTTCAGTCACTGGAAAGATGGAGATATTATTAAAGAAGACAACAAAAGTAAATGCAGCTTCATTGCTGTATTACTAAGGAACACTGACTGAATATGTGATATAAATACTCACGGGTGACAACATTCAGATCAACCTTAATGAGGCTGAGTTTTTGGTCTGTTGTGTTCGTTCTGCAGTGGTAACTACCAGAATCATTTGCTGTGACGTTCTTAATGACCAGAGAATAGTTTGCTGTAACACTCAGTCTGCCTGATTTAGCATTAGCTTTCTCTGTGAAAATCCCTCGTCTGAACAACGATACGTTTTTGCTTCCTCGATGATCAAACCACCATTCTATTCTGTCACGGTTATGTTCCTCTTGTCCTCCAATTGCACAGGGCAAAGTGACCTCATCACCGACTTTAACAGTGAAGAAAGCTCGTTGTTGCCCAGCAGCTGCTGCAGTGAAAACATGAAAGAAAAATTACTGCCTACATGTAGATTAAGATCAAGATTTAACACAAGCTTATTAGAACGTCTCAGCTTCTGCTTTTAGGCCACAAACAAATCATAGTAAATATTAAACACTCTCTAGTAACATGTTTAATGGCTCTCCTAAATATTGTTAAATGGACATTTTTTTAGATGATTTCTTACCTGTGAACTGAAGTATCAGTATTCGAAACAAAGGCATTAAAATCAGTCCAAATGAAATCATCATGCTTCTGTCTCTTCATACCTTCACTATTGACTGAGGCTGTAAAGCAGCTTCTTTTAAACATGACATAGCCCGTGTGGTTTATGGAGGTGTGATTTTTCTAATAGTGACTCAGAGGATTTTGTTTTTCTCACATCATTCACTTCATTACAATACTTAAAACCTTTAAGAATATTTTTAAAACTGACAGCGAGTAGAAAAGAGATCATTATATTGCCACGAAATCAGCATAAAGGAAGGACAAGAAAATGAGTATCTAACCATGAAACATTTCAGTAAAACTAATAGATTTATGCCTAACTGCAGTTTGTTTGATCGCACCCTTAAAGCTACTAAAGCATTAGATAAAATTATGTTAGATTGAAGCTTTTTTTAAAGAAAATATTTCATTATTCAGCCAAGAAAACCAGAAATTTGATCTATGTGCAGCATGTTCTGTGTATCATGCAGCAACCACAGCAAGCTTCCGCTCTTCTGGCTCATTTTCTCAGAAAGTAAGCTTTAAAAGGAAGTTAACTCAGTCTTTATATTTAAAAACATACTGATGACATACAGAAGCTCGCTTTGTTTCCATTAAAGCATTTACACATAGCTCATGCTCACAACCACAAACACATCATCCCACGGTACTAAAGTTAGCAGGGTTTTTTTCATGCTGCAACAATTGACCAATCAAAGCTAAGTGGATCGTGGGAGGCTTTCATTTGGCTAATGTCTTCCTTTTGACACATTCTCAATATATCAATATATCTCAATATCACATATTGGAAGATAGGCTCATTTATATCAGTTTAACTATAGTCGTTGAT
>NW_015151692.1:123063-126200 GCF_000732505.1 Cyprinodon variegatus
TCCAAACCTGGAACTGCTTCCTGACACCGACTTGGATTTCCCTTTGGTAACTCTTCGGATCTCTGGTCTTCTGGCCAAGACTTCTGTCAACCTCCTTGACAAAGACTTTGGCTTCGACCTCTGGATTTTCTGCTTGGATCTGTTCTCCTGCCAGTTCTGCATTCTTCATGGTTTCAGCATCTTGAAAGCTGGGCAGGGTTTGCCTCGTCTTGTCGGAATCCGTCCAGCTGGAAACCACCTCCTCCTCTGTGCATGGACTGAACTTTAAGATCAGGGGTACCTTCTGTAGACACCCTGGATGTCTACTGCAAATCTGTAATTTTTAATAAACACCCTTTGAAATATCATACAGTGACCGAGTGAGCAAGGGGAGATGGCGTTCCTGAGCTTAAGCAGGAGCAGTGCGAAATCAGTGTGAGAACAGTGGCTGAGTGAGCTTCAATACCGAGATGAGCCGGCCGGCTATGCCCCATTCTGTGGCTAAATGTGGTGGACCCGCCACATGATTGCTTAAATGAGGGTTAGGGCCCAGGGTTAGTGCTTAGGGGCCAGTAGGATCAGGCCTTGGAGTCATCTGTCCTTGTTGTTACCAAAGTCTTTTACAACAGAGGAAAAAGGAAAAAACATTTTTTTTTCAAAGGTTCATGTCTCCTTTTCCAGTAGATTATTTTTGAGCCTATGTCTTTAGGCTAGTTTAATCCTTAACCAGTGGGGAGAGCGTTTCAGCATTTCCAGAGGGATTCTGATTCCCTGATTCCGTTCCCTCTCACCCACTGTCATGGTCTGCTCTGTTAGCTGACCTTAATTGCTCACGTCACTCAACTGTCTAGTCTGCCCAGTTCTTACTCATCTCTGATCTCATCCACCTGCTGGTTTCCCTTGTATTTGATCCAGCTCAGCTATCTTGGCAGATAATTGTTCTCTGTTTGTGCCCTGTTTGCCTTCTGTTAGTGTCCTGTCTGTCAGTTTTGGTTAGTTCTAAGGTTCATGTCCCCTTTTCCAGTAGATTATTTTTTAACTCATGTCTTCAGGCTAGTTTAACCCTTAACCAGTGGGGAGAGCGTTTCCCGAGTGATTCTGCTTTCCTGATTCCATTCCCTCTCACCCACTGGCCCTGTTTCTCCCTGTCTGATAGGTTCACCTGAACCTCTTTTGGACTCCTGCTGGATTCTGCCTGTCTGTGCATTTCTGTCTGAGCTGGTTGCTCGAAGCACGGGACTCTGAACCTGTCCTCCAAAGTGCTTTTCTGTCTGAACTCAAAACCTGTCTTAACGCTCTGATGGNCCAACATAAAATACAGAAAAGAAGTGGAATCAGCCTTATTCCACTGTTTGAACACAATATTTTTATTCCATAATCCCTTCAAAACAAAATAAGATTTAAATTAGAATTTAACGTTATTGTCATTACATGGTCACAAGTATAAAGCAACAAAATTAACTCTGCATTTAACCCATGGTTGACAGTGCTTCTCTGCTTTATTAAACATAAAAAGAGAAGGCCATAATTGCCACCCAGCTCCTGCTGAAGTTTATGATAAACCCCCAGCCTTAACCACAGTAAGGTCCTCTTAATTCTTACGTCCCCTGCACTGGAAACTGTACAGATGGTTCAGATAGTAGTGATGCATATGGTCTTCTTTCAGCCTAGCAAAAACACTGGAGCACCACCTGGTCTTTAGGAATTAAAAGCACAACAGCACAACAAAGTCTTTATAAGTTGTTTTATGGAAATTTCGCTGGTGAAGTGGTATAGAAGAATACATTGAGTAAATGAGTGCATTTACAAAAATCAATGCTAACACACATAAACAGAAGAAACAGACAACCCTTCAAAACCTAAGAATTTATTGATTTATAGTTACAACGCTTCAGTTAAAAAAACTCTCTAGATGGACAATTAAAAATTAGCTAAACTTACGTCATACGAATCACAAGAAAACTAACTAACTTGAAAAAGAAAGGCAAATAACTGCAGAGTTAATATAAAAAAAAGAAAAGTTGGTATGAAAACTATTAAAAATTCAAATCAAGAAGAGTCTTCCTGGGAAACTATAAGTCATGTAATAACAAATACTGTTACAGCTCCTTTTTATTTCTTAAACTAAAATAGCTTGAATACATTTTTTCTTACACCAACATGAGGGCAAAAGGTAGTACATATCTTCAGTTCTCAGTCCCATTGCAATGCTGTCATTTTTGGCTCCTCATCCGTTTCCTTCACCCATGAGGAAGTCATAGGGGAGGTATTTGACAGGGACTTTGAGTTTTTCAAACTCAGAGATCAGAGCAAATATTCCCAGTTATAGCTCTTGATGAAAGTGAAGCCTTTCCACCCCAGACCAATAAAGAAAAAAAAAATCATGTGTTTATCACCTCAAGTTTGGATTCTAATTCCACAGAAATTAGTTAATTCATCCTCCACAAGCTTCAGCTAATATAAATTGAAGGGGCCTGCCTCTCTCTATTGCTCCTATACATACTGGATAGACTTTAAGGTCCCAATTTTTTTTTTTTAAAGACCATCAATGCCCATGCTCCAGCCTACATGACGGAGCTCTTACCCACCAGAAATAGAGCATGCTGTAAATAGGAGGATTGTTGGTTTACTGCTGTTGTCTCAAAGCTCTAGAGCTTCTTCCTAACAGACTAACAATCGCTGAGCCAGCAGGTTTTAGTTCAGAGCTGGAAACACATCTGCTCAGATGCTCCGTTACAATGTAGTTTAGTTTATTTTTTTTTATGTAATAATTATCTGGATGTTTTTTCATTTAGATAATATATTATATGACTTAAAAGAAAAATCCAAAAATGCTCAAATGCATTTTATGATTTCTTTTTTACTTTTATTCCAGATATAAATTAATATTAGCACCATTTGGATTATTGAAAAATTATATATGTATATATATATGTGTATATATTTTTGCACTGTAGATTTTGAAAAAAATTGATCAGTCTAATATGATGGATGCAGAAGGCTCTCTTGTATTTTCATACACCACAGTCTCTTCCTGCTGCAGACCACCATCCCCTAATTGGAAAGAACACACAGTGGGTTAGCAATATGGATTTAGTTATGGATTTTCTGTTTCTTAAAATATATTTTTCTTCATCAATGAACTCAAATCAGAAATC
>NW_015151692.1:126225-143011 GCF_000732505.1 Cyprinodon variegatus
TAACAATCACTGAGCCAGCAGGTTTTAGTTCAGAGCTGGAAACACATCTGCTCAGATGCTCAGTTACCATATAGTTTGGTTTAATTTTTTTATGTAATAATTATCTGGATGTTTTTTCATTTAGATAATATATTATATGACTTAAAAGAAAAATCCAAAAATGTTCAAATGCATTTTATGATTTCTTTTTTACTTTTATTCCAGATATAAATTAATATTATCACCATTTGGATTATTGAAAAATTATATATGAATAAACTTTCATATTTTTGAGTTTTTTTGCGCTGTAGATTTTGAAAAAAATTAATCAGTCTAATATGATGGATGCAGAAGGCTCTCTTGTATTTTCATACACCACAGTCTCTTCCTGCAGCAGACCACCATCCCCTTATTGGAAAGAACACACAGTGGGTTAGCAATATGGATTTAGTTATGGATTTTCTGTTTCTTAAAATATATTTTTCTTCATCAATGAACTCAAATCAGAAATCATATTCTTACAAAATATGCAACACATTGTATAACTATTCAATACAAGTAATTATAACAAATGCAATAGTGTTCTGCCTGTGATGTATTTTTTTGTGAATTCAGTATCCAGACCAATAGTCTTTGTATTTCGCCTCAACAATCAAAATTATATGTTATCAATGTTTCTGAGAACTTTCGGGATGTTCTTACTTTGCCTTTTCCTCCATATAGTAACTGATACAACACATATGTGAAGTACTGCTACACCCACAAGTACAATGATGTATCTCAGGAAGGAAAAATCACCTGGAATTAAAAGAAAACACTTTGATCAAAGTTGATCAGTGATAATCCCCAATCCAGACTCAGGCTAGGTTAATTTCTGCATGTGGGATAAAAAAGAAAAACAACCAAAAAAAGTAAACAAACAATCTTTTCATTGTGTTCTGCTGTGCATTGTTCTGTACTTTTTTGTCATTCTAACCCCTAAAAAATCCAACCTTATTAATTATTTCAGCACGACTAGAGAATTTAACAGAAGAAATACTTTTGTTTTTATAGTTAGTTTGTCATTTAAAGAACTAGCAAAGTGCAAAATATACCAAACAACAAAGTGATTGTGACATTTGAGATAACAGGTGAGAAATAAAGTTGGATACTTTGTGTTTTGAATTAAAGTTGTTTATAAAAAGTGTATCATCACATCATCTGCTGCCATGTTGTTTATGACTGGAGAAGTTCGCAGTAACACTCGGGCTGTGTCCGAGCATCCGTCCTAACCCCTCAATCACTATATAGAGCGGGGACTTAACAGATAATTCGACAGATGATCACTACTTTTTCGCTCCCTGTTCCCTCTTTGTTATTTATCGCTGCCAAAACAAATCATATGATTCTTTGTGAGGAGAGCTCTCGCATAGCTTTCTGGGATATATGTGCTTACCTATTGACCATGGACGATCTTTACTTTTCAATAAGCATTGTGGGAAATTTCGAGTCTATTACTTTTAATCTACTAGAAATTCGGACACTCGTGTGAAATGTCTTACTCACTATATAGTGCTCTATATAGTATAAAAGTTCATCTTGAGTGTTAAAATATATAGGGCACTGTATAGCAATTAGGGCGGACATTCAAACACACCCTCAGTCTGCGTGATTTAATTTGGCTTCCTCTGTTGTGTGTGGACTCAGTGTGAGCAGTTTCTGACCCTTTCCAATTCCCTTCATCACTCTTTCTCCCGTCCTTTCTGATCTTGGCAGGTAGACCTTAATTAAGTCTTCTGTGATTGTGACAAAGCTTATTAATTAGATGAATGACAGAATGCTGAAATGAGAGTTTCTGAAATATTCCACTGCATTTTAAGGTGTTTTTATGAACAGAAATTAAAATAAATTGAATTAATAAAGTTCTTAACATTTAATGTATGTTGAAAAACATTTATTTTTTAATAAATATGCTTTTGGCCAACATTAACTTTACCTCAGAGTCGTTTGTTGGGAGGGTTTAGTACAATGATAAGTCTACAGTAAATCTACAGTAAATGTATTTGTTTGCAACTGATCGATGGCACTGTTTGTAACACTGCTGCTTTGCAGTAAAAGGTCCTGGGTGCGATTTCTTGCCCAGGGTCATTCAGCATGGAAACATGATCTCCCCTTGAATGCATCAATTCTCTCCCCCTACTCCGCCTTTTTCTCGAATTAACATTACATGACTGTTAGGTTCAATGGCTTCTCTGAATTTTCCTTAGGTGTGAGTGGTTGTGTGTCTCTATGTTACCCTGCGACATACTGGCAACCTGTCCAGGGTGTACCCCGGATAGGCACCTGCCCCACCACAACCCTGAGCGATGAAGCGGCAAAAGATAGATGAATGTATGAGCATGATATACTGTACAATTTAATTTTTAAATTCACATTATAAATCTGTCAACTTGTAGATTACTTTAATAATACAGTGTTAAACACGGGGCCAATTGAGAGGATGTATAGAAAAATGCTGTTATTCCCCAGTAATATATTCTAATATCATGGTAACTTTTTGGTAATTGAAGTTGTAATGTTGGAGTATACAGTGATGGTTTTACAGCAATTGTAATATCATAGAAATGAAATTAAAGTAAATTGCTTTGAGTATGTTTGACAGTATATCACACAGGAGACACACAGGACAAACACCGTTCACACACACAGACACACACTCACAACTAAGGAGAATCTAGAGAAGTCATGTTTTTGGACTGTGGAAGAAACCCAAGCATGGACAGGGAGAACATGCTAACTCTATGCAGAAAGGCCGCGGGCCGGGAATCGAAGCTTGCTATCCACTGTACTACCCACTCAGGCAATGAGCAGCTTCGTCTGAACAATGACACGTTTTTGCTTCCTAGATGATCAAACTCCCATTCTTTTCTGTCACTGTTAACTGTCTCTTGTGTTCCATTTGCACAGGGCAAAGTGACCTGATCACCGACTTTAACAGTGAAGAAAGCTCGCTGTTGCCCAGCAGCTGCTGCACTGAAAACATGCAGTGTCACAAATTACTGCGTACAAGTAGATTAAGATCAAGATTTAACACAAGCTTTTTAGAACGTCTCATTTTTTTTTACTTTCAGGCCCCGTCCACACGAAGTCAAAACGAACACGAAACGCTGATATTTTCCAAAACNAGCCACAGCTGCCCTGGGGCTCACTGACAGAAGCAGGGCTGCCGTACACTGAAGCCACCGGGCCCTCTGACCACCATCAGTAGACAATGCAGGTGAAGTGTATTGCCCAAGGACACAACTACACTGAAAGTCGGAGTTGGGGCTTGAACCGTCAATCCTTGGATTTCAGGGAAAACTCCTACATCCAATGCCACTGTCACCCTAGAGAACATAATGAATAGTTAAACTGATATAAATGAGCCTATCTTCCAATATTTAGTCCCGTTTCTCTCCTAGACAAGGCTATGAGCTCTGTTTTAGCTGATAATAGCTATATATGCTCTCTTTCCTCCTGTTTTACTCAGCTCATATCTTATCTGTTCCATTGTGTCCTTCTTAGACAGTACCACCTGGAGCTAGTTTATCGTTACCTTCCCCAACATAGAACATTTTTATGAATCATTGCTTTAATGTTCCTCTTGTATGCGGTGTCTGTCTTGTTTTAATCTGCAGTTGGCCTCAGCACAAGGCTGCTTACACTCAGCCTGTTCTTGCTGGAGACTCTTTCCTATTAAAAAGTTATTTTTTCTCTCGACTGTTGCTGCATGCATGCTGGTGTGAGGGATTGATTTAAAGTAAAATACACAATGCAAGCAACCATCCACCATCAAAATATGCTGGTACCCAATGCATTTAGCTGGGTTTTTCTTAATCAGAAAACTTCTGACCAACCTGTCTATATGATTTGATAGAATTTTTCTGTAAAGCACCTTTAGTAAAGTAAATAAATTAACTAGATTACAACAGAACTTTTGGCCTTCCCAGTGGAACTAACCAGACAGCATAGTATCTGCACCCAAGTTGAATCCTGATCTCCTGCTCCATTGAAGGTAGCTAGAAATTTTGGTAGCATATCTGATGAGCAACTGGCTTCAAAGATCAGGGCCCAAATCGGCTTTCCGTTTTGAAAGCTCCTCATCTTATTCTTAAAATGTCTGCAAATAGCAGCTTAAGCAGGTTCAGATGAATGCTTGGCGCAAATGTGAGCAAAAGCAGAAATTCTTGTCTCATTGAGGAGGTTTTGGTACAGCTTAACTCCATGCGCCAACTAATTGAACTTTATTGATCTCACATAGGAGAAATGTACCTGTGCATTTTACCATCCCCTTGGGGAGCAGTGGGCTGCCATCGTGGGGTGCCCGGGGAGCAATCAGGGGTTAAGGGTCTTGCTGAAAGACTTGCAGTCTATGGGAGTGGGTTTCGAACTCACAACCTCAGGATTCTAAGCCCTATGCACTCTCACTCCAAATAAACCTGATACACCCTTTAACATGGATGTGTCATTTTGCATGAGTAAAGTAAATTTGTGCTTTAACCATTTTGGCATCCATACTCAAATTTCATTCTGAAATATGGTCCATAAATATGACCATAATCATCAGACTATGAACGAAGGAAATTACTACCACTAATGGATCATACAAGGGGGCTTCTTTAAATCTTTAAAGCAGCAGTGACGGCTGGCCAACTGAGAGCGCCATGGCGCCACCCTACCCAATGAACCTGATTAAGACTTAAAAAAATTTATTAAAATTAAATTATGAAATATTTCCGTAATATTCAACAAACTATTCGTCAAAGCTGAGAAATGTGAATTCCACAGACCATCAGTTTCCTTCCTTGAGGGCGGACAGGTAAGACCCACTGAGGAAAAAATTAAGGCTGTTTTGGACTGGCCTACACCAGACTCGGAAGCAGCTCCAACGTTTCCTTGGTTATGCAAATTTCTATCGCAGGTTTATCAGCAACTACAGCCAAACGGCTCTTCCTCTGACAGCCCTGACCTCTTCCAAGGTTCCCTTTGCTTGGTCCTCTGAGGCGGAAGCAGCCTTTTCTCGTCTCAAGAAACTTTTCGCCAATGCTCCTGTTCTCACTCAGCCAAATCTCTCCAGACAGTTTGTGGTGGAGGTAGATTCTTCGGATTCTTGAGTTGGAGCTGTTCTCTCCCAAGTTTCCTGTACCGACAACAAATTAAACCCCTGTGACTTTCTCTCTCGCAGACTCACTCCCGCGGAGAGAAATTAAGACGTTGGAGACCGTGAACTTTTAGCCATTAAGTTGGCTCTGAAGGTATGGAGACACTGGCTAGAGGGAGCTGCACATCCGGTTCAGGTTTGGACAGATCACAGAAATCTCTCCTATATCCAATCAGCCAAGAGACTCATGCCCCGCCAATCCCAATGGTTGTTGTTTTTCTCTCGATTCAACCTCTCTATCTCTTTTCGCCCTGGCTCTCAGAATGTAAAACCGGATGCCCTTTCTAGGCAGTTTTCCCTTGACGAATTTGAAGAGTCGGCTGCTCCCATCTTGCCTCCTAGCTGCTCTGTTGCCGCAGTAACCTGGGGAATTGAGGATCTCGTCAAACAGGCCCAACAGACTGAACCTGATCCTGGAACCGGGCCACCTAACAGAATTTATGTACCTTCCTCCATCCAAGCTCGTGTTATCAATTGGATCAATTCTTCTAAATGTTCTGCCTATCCAGGGATCAGTCAGACAGTAGCCCACATCAGTTGGCGCTTTTGGTGGCCCTCCTTGCTGAAGGATGTCAAGGAGTTCGTTTTAGCCTGCCCGACCTGCGCTCTCAACAAACCCTCTCATCAACCTCCTTCTGGACTGCTACAACCTTTACCCATCCCCAAGCGACCCTGGTCACACATCGCCAACGACTTCATCACACTACAATCCTCACCACCATTGACCGTTTCTCCAAGGCCTGTCATCTAGTCTCTCTGAGAAAACTGCCTACGGCTCTGAAACAGCCCACCTTCTCATTCTACATGTTTTTCGGCTTCATGGAATACCTCAGGATATTCTGTCTGACCGCGGCCCGCAGTTCATCTCCCAGGTTTGGAGAAGTTTTTGCTCGGCACTTGGGGCCAAGGTCTCTCTCACTTCCAGTTACCACCCCTAATCCAATGGACAAGTTGAGCGAATGAATCAGGACTTGGAAGCCAGCCTCAGATGCCTCACTGAATCGGATCCGACTAACTGGAGTCAACTCCTTCCATGGGTTGAGTATGCACACAATTCAAGTGTTTCCTCTGCTACAGGTCTATCTCCATTTGAGGCTTCCATAGGTTACCAGCCACCCCTTTTCCCATCTGAAGATTTCCCATTTCCCAGGACGGCCCTGGGAAGGACATCCCAGCAGAATCAAAGGTGGGCCAACCGCAGGAGGAGGGTTGCCCCTTCCTATCGCCTGGGCCAGAAGGTCTGGCTTTCCACCCGTGACATCCCCCTCAAGGCGATGTCATTCAAACATTCTCCTAAATTTATTGGACCCTAGGAAGTGGAGAAAACCATCGGAGAGTCTGCTCCCTCTCCGAATACCATCCTCCCTTGGCATACACCCTACATTCCACATCTCCCAGGTCAAGCCCATCTCATCTAGCCCATTGTGCCCACCCGCTGAGCCCCCTCCCCCATTGGACAATGATGGCCACCCCACCTACACCATTCGACGTATCATTGATGCTCATCCCCTTGGGCGAGGGTGGCAGTATTTAGTTGATTGGGAGGATTATGGTCCCGAGGATTGCTCTTAGGTCCCGGGATCGTATATCCGAATCTTAATCTTGTTTTTTCAAAACTGGAGGTTTGAATCCACTTTCTCTCAAGAGATCATTTGAGCTTCACACTGAGGAAGGGATTCATCTCTCCCACGACCCGTTTAAGTACAGCAGGAAATCTGAGTGGCAGTCAGCTTCTCCGTTCACCTACAAACAACCGCATTCGGGGTAAACCCTGTCCGCCCTCCACGAATCACACAAACATTGGAACTGCCGCACACAGACTGGAGTCAAAGAGTCAACAACTTCTCTGGAAACGTGAGTCAGCAACCAAATTCTCCTCCTATGGGCATTATGGAATAAAAAATTAATAAATAGAAAAAATTAGAACGAAAATAAAACATTTGAACCAAGCCCTGAAATGTTTCATTCAAGTGTTTTCTTTTTGTGAGTAAATATATCTTTGATTTGAGTTAATCAGTGTTAACACATCTCCTTTGTAGAAGCTCAACTTGTACCAAACTGGAAACTTTTTAAATTTTTTTATTTTGGGATCATGATTTAAAAGTAGCTTAATACATGACATGTAAAAACTGTTTATATATTTATATATAATGTGGTGGGTGCTTTGGTTTATCATTAATATCCACTCTTGACCACACACTGTATGACACAATTCAGTCTCAAAAGACAAAACGAGTTTTTCCTTATATAGGCTGTCATATTACTTACTTTTAGCCCAGTAAGAAGGTATGATGGCAGTGAAAGTGAATCTTTTCAAGACGCTTTTCCACCCAGGACCTTTAAATGTGCAACTATTGTTTAAAGCAACACTATGTAACTTTTAGCCACAAGGGGCGCTAGACCCATTAACTCCAGGTTTAGTAAGGGGGAAAGCAGTATCAAATAAGATTTATTAATGTAGAAATTAAAATTTACTTTTTTTTTTAAGTTTCTTTGTCATAACGTCTAAAATGCATGTAATGTTTTCAGTGAGATATATTGATTTAAATTTTTTTTTTTTTCACAATTTCCCATCATAACAACATAACAGACAAATTAAGTCTGGTTATGTTGTTTATTTTGTTGTGAACAGTCATGTAAGCTACCTAAGAAGCAAACTTACAACCTAAGGTTGTTCTGTCCCCCATATATACACCTTCTGTGCAGTTGCTCATTGCTGGATTCTCTTTATTGCTTTGCTCCTCATGTGTGTTTCTCTGTCTTTTTGTTCATGGGTTTTTGCTTCTGTTGCCATCTGCATTTAAATTAAATCTGCAATAAATCATCTCTGCCTCTTCAACTCTACAGTTGGGCGCTCAAATAACCTCCACCAAACCTGACATTAGCTTTGTTAGCTCTCGTGTTAAAGAGGAGCTCAGACTGATCTGGGTCACATGACTCATTCAGTGACAGCTCCAGGTGCTGAACATTGACCAGAACATTGAATTATAATTCAAATTTAGCAAATCCCTGGGTCAAAAGTAATAGCGTTGCTTTTTTAACCTCTACATTAAACTAAATTGATAATTTGTCATTGATCTTTAAAACTAATAGTCTGAGGGTTGATTTATGAGAACATATATATAAGTGTGCTGCTGGCAAATTGTTGATCAGAGATTTAACAGAGTGAGAACAGAAGTGTGTGGTTTCCTTTTTTTTATTTCTCCAACTTTCACATTTGCAACTTTGTTAGAAACAGTCACTTCTCAGATTACTCAGTCAATATTAGACATAACACCATGTCTTTTATAGAAGAAAGGTATAAACTTTTCATTAAAAGGAAGCATGAATTTTGATTAATAGGATATTTTATGTAAAAAAAATAAATAAGCACATCCTTTCAAAGTGAATGACAAGAAATAGAGAATTAAAAACATATTCCTGTTTGTTTTCTAGGTCATCTGTTGGGAAAATATAATTTAAATAAAGAAAAAGCTTCTGAATATGGTATTTGCTAATATAAAATATTCAAAACTCTCAGTTTCTCTTTATATACTTTTTTACATTTCTATAAAATATTGTAGACGGTCTAAAGAGCCACTTGCAGTTTCAGAGCCACAGGCTGCAGAACCCTGATCTAGAACTTCAGTGCAAGATTCAGATATACAACATGCATATAAAAGAAGAGCACATTTTTCTGGGTAATATTTCTGTTATCGATAGAAGAAAAAAAAAGTCTTTAGAACACAGTAGAGTAAGGAGATTCTGCTGGAGAAAAAGGTTGCAGGGTGCTGTAAATGACCGGGTTAGGGACCTGGAATGAAACAATAAATTCGTATTAAAATGCCATTTTAGAACATTTTACATATAGCTGCCTTAAATACTCAGATTATCACTGCTGTTTTGTGCACAGTGGAAGCAGATTAGCAAGAATGGGTTATGATTGTAAATTCCAGTCAATCAGAGGAATATTGCTTCCTGATATCTAGCCTATTTCAAAAACTGCACATAAAGGCAAATAGGGATGGGAATCGAAAACCGTTTCCTGTTCAGAACCGGTTCTGTGTGTTCCAATTCCATGGCACCGTTTGGCAGCCCGCTTAACGATTCTCTTATCAATTCCAGGCAGCACCAGAGCCGCTCTGGGCTGAACGACTTGCATCACGTATTTTACGCAAGTTACACACACGACATTCTATAAGCAAGTACAACGTGAACAGGCGTAAGTCTAGAAAAGCAAAACAAAATCGGTCAAAGCGATCGAAAGTTTGGCTTCATTTTAAGGATGAGACAGATGGTAACAAGGCACTTTACAGGCGCTTTGCAAAGTGCCAATCACATCCGTGGGAGGAAATACATCCAACATGCAGAAACACCTGCGCACACAACATGGCATACATTTTAACGAATGCCGTGTTTGGGATGCTTCCAGACAGAAGCTAAAGTTACAATCAGCATGGAAGGCAACTCTGCTGGTAAGTAGCTAGTTTTATATCACTGGCTGTGCTTATTGTGGTTCCTAGGAAATCATATGCCATTTCTGGAAATAAAGCAATTTCCTACCTCTAGTGATGTTGAGATGTACGGAGCCCCCTAGGGACATGGGGATTTTTTTTCTTTTGCGTTACCTCGCAAAACCTTTTGTGTTACCTCGCAAAACCTTTTGGGAAAGTTTTGCATTCCCACGCAAAACCTTTTGCGTGAGAACGCAAAACCTTACTTCGGTAAAGTTAGAAAGATATTCAAAGATTAGGACCTCTCGTTGTTGAAACACAAATGACGCCTCTTTCATGTCCTGATAGCACAGACTACATACTACAAAAATCAAAAAGCGTTATTTTCGAGAAAAACGAGCCGTTCTCCGAACTGGATGTATTACATTGATCGCTATGCACAGGCAACGGCCAGGAAAGAGGTTATGGACCGTCTGCAAATGGTAAAACAACAGCAAAACGTTGCAAATGAAAATCAATAACTCCACTGCCAGGTTTTGCGAGGTAATGCAAAAGGTTTTGCGAGGGAACGCAAAAGAAAAAAAAAATCCCCATGTCCACTAGGGGGCTCCGTAGAGATGAAGCCTCATGAGGCATCGAACAGTTTGGGCTAATTGCTTTAACGATCCCCACAGTTCATGAGGCTCCATGTGAACATTTCACCACCTACTGGTGGAGCACAGAACTACAGTTTGTAATAAAATCTGTAATTTTTTGCAATTGTTTCTCTTTTTGTCCACCCCTTTTAAGTTCCTTTGAAGTTGTTAATGGTTGGAGTGTATAATAAAATAATATATATATATTTTTTTTTAAGTCTGAAATATCTTTGAATAATCATTTACGGTGCACAGTTTTACTGCCATTTTAGTGAAATAAACTCAAACAGACAGTGAAAGTGTTTGTGCAAATTGGGCAATGATGAGCAAAATGAAAGGTGTTAGTCATTTTTAATCAAATATAATAGTTTCTCCACAGTTTTTGGTTTTAATTAGGTTGGAAGTTATGTGTACAACCAATCTTTTGGCTAAGCTAACCTAATTTGCCAGCGTTTTTACCCAATCTATATCTTTACAAGGGCAAACCTATGCAAATTAGTCTCATTAGCCAAAATAATTAAATATAATCACAACTTTCAAAAGTCAAAGTAAGGTCTTGAACCCTCAACCTCAGGAGAGGGAGTCTTTGTCTTATAGATGACACAACTTATGTGGTTAACCATTCTACGTAGAAAATACTCCTTAGTACTAATATTACAACTTTGTCCGATGGCTTGCTCAGATTTTGATCATTACATTGTTTATTCTAACCGAAATAGTTTTAAGCAACTAGATTTGTTCTTTTTCCCACCAATCTATTCTTAGAATCTATCCAAACTCTATCCAGCTGACAGCAACTCCTACAAACTCCACATCTTGACTGAATTCTGAGGCTGTTTAGATGCCTGTCAAAATTCTTGCGCTTTCTGAACCACTTCCTGAAGCGGCCACATGGTGTCATGGTAGCGAGGCCTCGGACGTCATCAATTTTGGCCCCTCCTCTAAATGAATCACACCTCGACATGCGCTTCAGGGAAACGCCCCCTCCATTACTCAACACAAGCCTCGATGCCACGTCTCATCGAATAACATCACTACCCACCTCTCTCTGGGGTTATTAAGGGAGTGTGCCTTCCTCGTTAATCCAGCCCTTGATTGCTAGCATGTTTAATTACAACTACTGGTAGCTGGAATTCTTACATGATTCTAGCTATTGCAATGGATGTAATGAAGCGTACTACAAAGATGTTCCGCAGTTCAAGGGGCGAGAGAAAGGTGACGCTCGTTTATTTAAATCAGGGGGAGATGAGTTTATTTCCCGAAATTGTACAGTAATGCTTTTTCATTAAACAGATGCCTTCTCCATTAGATTTAGATGACTGTGACAAGACGGGTAGCCTGGCTGAATCAGAGGCTGGCAGCTCCCGTTCAAAGCCTTTTGTTTTCGCCGAGGCAGGCAGAAATAGAATGTCCCAGGCGAAGGTAGGCGAATGTCACTGTGCATTTACCAAGTTCTTTTATTCACAGAATCGATGAGAGAATTGAAAAGGAATTGCATCCTTTCACAGAATTGATAAGGGAATCGGAATCATGAAAATCTTCAATTCCCAATTCCCAATCAATTCCCAACCCTAAAGGCAATCTGTGAATTCTTTGAAAGATTAAAAGGAAACTTAAAATAAGGTTATAAAGGAGAGACACATTTTTGCACATTGGTTCATACCATTTCCTATATAAATAAATAATATATTAAATACAAGGTTTGAACATACTGGAGCTGCAGGCTTGCTTTTCTTCTTCTTGGAATTCTTGGAGAAGGTGATATATGTATAAACATTCTTCACAGGGTCAACCTCCTAAAGGACAGCGAAACAGAGGGACTCCTTAGTAACACACCTTCCTGGAGATCTACTCCTACTAGTATATAGCAATAAAACTATTTCTTGAGGTTATTGTTTTTTAATTATTAGTCCTTCCTGTTTTGGTAAAAAAAAAAAGTATCAGTTAGCTTTCCATCACAATTACATAAAGCTGATAAAGCATGTGTTGTCATTCTACCCTGTTTTTTTTATATAACTGAGTCATGGAACAATCTGGGCTAACAATCACTTCTTTTCTTGGTTGGTAAAAGTCCAAAAATGGCTAAATAGAGGCGTAACAGAAAATGTGAAAGATTCAGAGATGTTGTATTTGAATGTTTAAACTCACAGCTCTTTCTTCAGGTTCCCTCGTATTTCCTGAAAGAGTAGAAACGGGTTTAGAATGAATATTTTTAACTCATAAAAGTTCAAAACAAGTATATGTGGATGTCTTTATCCATTCAATCATTGTTTTGAAGGTTAATGTTTCTTTATCTCTCGTTGTGCACTTTAGAAGAGCAAGTACAGTAGTTTGAGATCATAAAAGTCTCAAATATCTTTGTAAAATGTATAAGTGATTGTTCTGACCTTTAGTTTTCCGTAACCTGATGGTTACTATCACAGTTATTATGAGTCCTGCTAACACCACAAAAAACATAGAAGTCCACAAAATCCAACCTGTTAAAAAGATGATGGATATTAAGCACAGTCAGTGGCACCAAAAATAAGCACCCCCTAAAATGCAGCCCTAAAATGCAGGCTTTGTTTGCAATTAAAGGATTGGTTTGGATTTATCTAGGGGATATTCCCATTTCTTTATTTTCCTGTAGCAGACAGATGTCACATTAGAGTAAGTTTATTATTAAAAAATGAAAAGATCACGTGGATCCTGTGTTTTACTTTGTTTCAGCAATTATATTAATTTGTCCCAAACTTTATGCTGTATAAATTGTTCTTATCTTCTGATAGTACTTTTATTTCATTACAGACCTAAAAAAGCACTAAGATGTTTAATGGCCGTCTGTCCATCAAACAAGGTTTGCTTTATCTTCTGATAACTGAAGAACTAAAAACTGGTCTACACCTGCAGGGCTTTAAATTTAAACACTAAATAAAATCCATTTGTACCTCGGGATTTAGTTCGACTCATTTTGGTAAGTCGGGTGATTGTTGGAGTAACCGATGTTGGAAATGCACTGTTTGATGAAAAAACTGACTCTGTTCTCTGTGATTTAGTTACTGCAGCTAATGTTGATTCTTCTGTAGATGTTGATTCGTTTGTGTTAATGAAGACAGTAGTTGTATTATTGCCTGAAAACAAGCAGCAGTTTAGATACATTATATCTTTAATTATATTAAACTCATTAAATGCACAGCAAAAAAAAAAAGAAATATGTTTTTAATTAAGGTGAAGTTGAGAAATCTCTCTCACCTGTTTTTTCTCCTGATGACTCATGGCTGAAGGTAAACAGTTGGTCTTTTCTATCGTATCCATCTGTAACTTTGCACTTTAATAACTCATAAAAGTTAGAATGATTGAGCTGAGATGTTGGGATTGTGAGAACTGCTGAGCAGGAAGTTGATGTGTTCTTGTCTGGAGATATTTTCTCTTTGCCCTCATACAGCCACACCACTGTATGTTTGCAGACGGTAGGAGTTGACACAGAGCAGTTAAAGGTGACTTTCTCATTGTTCTTCTGTTCAGTCACTGGAAATATGGAGATATTATTAAAAAAGACAACAAAAGTAAATCCAGCTTCATTGCTGTATTACTAAGGAACACTGACTGAATATGTGATATAAATACTCACGGGTGACAACATTCAGATCAACCTTAATGAGGGTGACGTTTTGGTCTGTTCTCCTTCTGCAGTAGTAATGACCAAAATCATCTGCTGTGACGTTCTTAATGACCAGAGAATAGGTTGCTGTAACATTCAGTCTGCCTGATTTATTTTGATCTTCCTCTGTGAAAATCCCTCGTTTGAACAATGATACATTTTTGCTTCCTGGATGATCAAACCACCATTCTATTCTGTGACTGCTATCTTTCTCTTGTGTTCCACTTGCACAGGGTAAAGTGACCTCATCACCGACTTTAACGGTGAAGAATTGCCGTTCTTGCCCAGCAGCTGCTGCAGTGAAAACATGGAAGACTGTGTCACAAATTACTGCTACAAGTAGATTAAGATCAAGATTTAACACAAGCTTATTCGAACGTCTCAGCTTCTGCTTTTAGGCCACAAACAAAATATAATAAATATTAAACACTCTCTAGTAACATATTTGATGGCCCACCTAAATATTGTTAAATGGACGTTTTTTTTTTAAGATTATTTCTTACCTGTGAACTGAAGAATCAGAATTAGAAATAAAGGCATTAAAATCAGTCCAAATGAAGTCATCATGCTTCTGTCTCTTCATACCTTCACTAATGACTGAGGCTGTAAAGCAGCTTCTTTTAAACATGACATAGCCCGTGTGGTTTATGGAGGTGTGATTTTTGTAATAGTGACTCAGAGGATGTTGTTTTTCTCACATCTTTCACTTCATTATAAAACTTAAAATATTTTAAAATATTTTAAAAACTGACAGCTAGTAGAAAAGAGAGTATAAATGTAAGACAAGAACATGTGTCTCTAAACATGAAACATTTCAGTAAAACTAACAGATTTGTGCTTAACTGCAGTTTGTTTGGTCGCACCGTAAAAGCTACTAAAGCATTAGATAAAATTATGTTAGATTTAAGCTTTTTTTTATGAAAATATTTCATTATTCAGCCAGGAAAACCAGAACTTTTATTTATGTTTTATTTATATTTTGTGTTCTGTGTATCATGCCTAATGCAGCAACCACAGCCAACTTCCTCTCTGGTAGCTCATTTTCTCGGCATGTAAGCTTTAAAAGGAAGTTAACTCAGTCTCTATATTTAAAAACATACCCGGTNAAAATATACCAAACAACAAAGTGATTGTGACATTTGAGATAACAGGTGAGAAATAAAGTTGGATACTTTGTGTTTTGAATTAAAGTTGTTTATAAAAAGTGTATCATCACATCATCTGCTGCCATGTTGTTTATGACTGGAGAAGTTCGCAGTAACACTCGGGCTGTGTCCGAGCATCCGTCCTAACCCCTCAATCACTATATAGAGCGGGGACTTAACAGATAATTCGACAGATGATCACTACTTTTTCGCTCCCTGTTCCCTCTTTGTTATTTATCGCTGCCAAAACAAATCATATGATTCTTTGTGAGGAGAGCTCTCGCATAGCTTTCTGGGATATATGTGCTTACCTATTGACCATGGACGATCTTTACTTTTCAATAAGCATTGTGGGAAATTTCGAGTCTATTACTTTTAATCTACTAGAAATTCGGACACTCGTGTGAAATGTCTTACTCACTATATAGTGCTCTATATAGTATAAAAGTTCATCTTGAGTGTTAAAATATATAGGGCACTGTATAGCAATTAGGGCAGACATTCAAACACAGCCTCAGTCTGCGTGATTTAATTTGGCTTCCTCTGTTGTGTGTGGACTCAGTGTGAGCAGTTTCTGACCCTTTCCAATTCCCTTCATCAATCTTTCTCCCGTCCTTTCAGATCTTGGCAGGTAGACCTTAATTAAGTCTTCTGTTATTGTGACAAAGCTGATTAATTAGATGAATGACAGAATGCTGAAATGGCAGTTTCTGAAATACTCCACTGCATTTTAAGTTTTTTTTTTTTTATGACCAGTCCAGAGCTTCAGACAAGAGACAGGTTTCCAAACTTGGTCAACACTGCGGCGTTGAAGGAAGGTCTGGCAGCTGCTTAAGTAGAGCAGGTCTACTTGATGGGCTGACGAGATCCAGGTGTGCAGGAGGGCTCCAGCCCAGGAGACCCAACGGCGCACTCTGCTGGAGAAAGGTGGTACTTCTCCAGATCCCAACAAGTACAATGATAGTAAATCTACAGTAAATGGATTTGTTTGCAGCTGAACGACGGCACTGTTTGTAACACTGCTGCTTTGCAGTAAAAGGTCCTGGGTGCGATTTATGGCCCAGGGTCATTCAGCATGGAAACATGATCTCCCCTTGAATGCATAAATTCTCTCCCCCTTCTCTGCCCTTTTCCCGAATTAACATAACATGACTGTAAGGTTCAACGGCTTCTCTGAATTTTCCTTAGGTGTGAGTGGTTGTGTGTCTCTATGTTGCCCTGTGACAGACTGGCAACCTGTCCAGGGTGTACCCCGGATAGGCACCTGCCCCACCACAACCCTGAGCGATGAAGCAGCAAAAGATAGATGAATGTATGAGCATGATATACTGTACAATTCTTTCAACTTGTAGATTACTTAAATAATACAGTGTTAAACATGGGGCCAATTGAGAGGATGTATAGAAAAATGCTGTTATTCCCCAGTAATGTATACTAATATCATGGTAACTCTTTTGTAATTGAAGTTGTAATGTTAGAGTATACAGTGGTGGTTTTACAGCAATTGTAATATTATAGAAATTAAATTAAAGTAAATTGCTTTGAGTATGTTTGACAGTATATCACGCAAGAGACACACAGGACAAACACCTGTTCACAGACACACACTCACAACTAAGGAGAATCTAGAGAAGTCATGTTTTTGGACTGTGGGAGAAAGCCGGGGTACCCTGAGAGAACCCACACATGCACAGGGAGAACATGCAAACTCTATGCAGAAAGACCCCGGGCCGGGAATCGAAGCTGGCTATCCACTGTACTACCCACTCAGGCAA
>NW_015151692.1:144556-148774 GCF_000732505.1 Cyprinodon variegatus
AAAGGCTGTTGTTAAAAAGTGGGCCGTGTTCTCACCTGTTTTCTCTCCTGATAACTGATGCCTGAAGGTGAACAGTTGGTCTTTTCTATCATATCCATGTCTAACTTTGCACTTTAATAACTCATAAAACTTTGAATGATTGAGCTGAGATGATGGGATTGTGAGAGATGCTGAGCAGGAAGTTGATGTATTCTTGTCTGGAGATATTTTCTTTTTGCCCTCATACAGCAACACCACTATATGTTTGCAGACGGTAGGAGTTGACACAGTGCAGTTAAAGGTGACTTCCTCATTGTTCCTCTGTTCAGTCACTGGAAATATGGAGATATTATTAAAAAAAGACAACAAGAGTAAATCCAGCTTGATTGCTGTATTACTAAGGAACACTGACTGAATATGTGATATAAATACTCACTGGTGACAACATTCAGATCAATCTTAATGAGGCTGAGTTTTTGGTCTGTTGTGTTCCTTCTGCAGTAGTAATGACCAGAATCATCTGCTGTGACTTTCTTAATGACCAGAGTATAGTTTGCTGTAACACTCAGTCTGCCTGATTTATTTTGATCTTCCTCTGTGAAAATCCCTCGTTGGAACAACGATACGTTTTTGCTTCCTGGATGACCAAACCACCATTCTATTCTGTCACTGTTATCTTTCTCTTGTGTTCCATTTCCACAGGGCAAAGTGACCTCATCACCGACTTTAACAGTGAAGAAAGCTCGTTGTTGCCCAGCAGCTGCTGCAGTGAAAACATGAAAGACTGTGTCACAAATTACTGCTACAAGTAGATTAAGATCAAGATTTAACACAAGCTTATTAGAACGTCTCAGCTTCTGCTTTTAGGCCACAAACAAAACATAATAAATATTAAACACTCTCTAGTAACATGTTTAATGGCCCTCCTAAAGATTGTTTAATGAATGTATATTATATCTTACCCGTGAACTGAAGTGTCAGAATTAGAAATAAAGGCATTAAAATAGATTTTAAAAAATCATCGTGGTTCTGTCTCTTCATCCCTTCACTAATGACTGAGGCTGTAAAGCAGCTTCTTTTAAACATGAAAACAGAGACAGTCCATATGGTTTATGGATGTTTGATTTTGTAATAGGGACTCAGAGGTTGTTTTGTTTTTCCTTTCATTCACTTTATTACTATCGTGCCTCATAGAGCCTCATCATGTGTCCTGTGTCTTGTAGTATACAGGTAGTTACAAGGGTTAATCAGCCTTTCATGACCACCTACTGATCTGGAATCATATGGCTGGATGAAAATCAAACATTTTACAATTCCGCCCGCCCTCGTAGGGAGAATGAGGGCTTACTGCTGTTGGAGCAGAGCTACAAGCATCTATGACCCAATTTACCTCAACCTCACACACTGCACATGTGCAAACAAGGGAGTTCCTCTTTACTGTCAGATAGATGAGTCTGACCAGCGATAATCTCTGTACTGCGCTGAGTGCAAGGTGAGGTATTTGGATTTACAGTGTGAGCATTTAGATGGCATCAGAGAATTAGGCCCTTGGTGTAAGAACATATATGATGAGCTGTGGACTTTTAAACCAATACAGTGTATTAAATACAAGCCCTAAGAGTGGAAGTTTATTGCTCTCTTGTTTTGGAGATCGTTTCAGGTATCTGCTCTTCACTCATGCTTATTTTTTATTGCAAAATGCTTGATAGTTAAGGTTTGTATAGTATTCACAAACAGCAGCCACACAGCATGTTTATGTGTTACTGCTCCCTCCTCCTGAATACAGTGGTTTCCATGGGGACCATAAATAAAGACTGGCCCACACTGAAAGCTAAACACTCTTTCTGCTAATGGGATGCCTCATCTCTGGTTCAAGCTTGCACACCAAAACAGAAATGCAAGCATCAGACAGAATTCCGGTGAATTTCAGAATAAAATCAACCCATGCTAACTTTACTAGTGAAAGCAACAAGGTAAAACAGGACAAAGGCTGTTGTTAAAAAGTGGTCCGTGTTCTCACCTTTATGGCTGAAGGTGAACAGTTGGTCATTTCTATCATAAACAGCTGTAACTTTGCACTTTAATAACTCATAAAACTTTGAATGAATGAGCTGAGATGATGGGATTGTGAGAACTGCTGAGCAGGAAGTTGATGTGTTCTTGTCTAGAGATATTTTCTTTTTGCCATCATACAGCCACACCACTGTATGTTTGCAGACGGGAGGAGCTGACACAGTGCAGTTAAAGGTGACTTCCTCATTGTTCTTCTGTTCAGTCACTGGAAAGATGGAGATAGTAAAAAAAGACAAGAGTAAATCCAGCTTCATTGCTGAATTAATAAGGGACACTTTGACTGAATAACAGTCTAATATAAATACTCACTGGTGACAACATTCAAATCAACCTTAATAAGGCTGACTGTTTCGTCTGTTGTGCTCCTTCTGCAGTAGTAATGACCAAAATCATCTGCTGTGACTTTCTTAATGACCAGAGAATAGTTTGCTGTAACACTCAGTCTGCCTGATTTAGCTTTAGCTTCCTCTGTGAAAATCCCTCGTCTGAACAACGATACGGTTTTGCTTCCTGGATGATCAAACCACCATTCTATTCTGTCACGGTTATCTGTCTCTTGTCCTCCATTTGCACAGGACAAAGTGACCTCATGACCGACTTTAACAGTGAAGGAAGCTCGTTGTTGCCCAGCAGCTGCTGCAGTGAAAACATGGGAGACTGTGTCACAAATTACTGCCTACAAGTAGATTAAGATCAAGATTTAACACAAGCTTATTAAATGGTAAATGGCATGTACTTATATAGCGCCTTTATTCAAGTTAGGAGACTTGACCAAAGCGCTTTACACTACATTCATTCACCCATTCACACACACACTCACACACTGACAAGCTTATTAGAACGTCTCAGCTTCTGGTTNCACACTGAAAGCTAAACACTCTTTCTGCTAATGGGATGCCTCATCTCTGGTTCAAGCTTACACACCAAAACAGAAATGCAAGCATCAGACAGAATTCCGGTGAAATTCAGAATAAAATCAACCCATGCTAACTTTACTAGTGAAAGCAACAAGGTAAAACAGGATAAAGGCTGTTGTTAAAAAGTGGGCCGTGTTCTCACCTTTATGGCTGAAGGTGAACAGTTGGTCTTTTCTATCATAAACAGCTGTAACTTTGCACTTTAATAACTCATAAAACTTAGAATGATTGAGCTGAGATGATGGGATTGTGAGAGATGCTGAGCAGGAAGTTGGTGTGTTCTTGTCTTGAGATATTTCCTTTTTGCCCTCATACAGCCACACCACTGTATGTTTGCAGATGGGAGGAGTTGACACAGTGCAGTTAAAGGTGACTTTCTCATTGTTCTTCTGTTCAGTCACTGGAAAGATGGAGATAGTAAAAAAAGACAACAAGAGTAAATCCAGCTTCATTGCTGTATTACTAAGGAACACTTTGAATAACAGTGTGATATAAATACTCACGGGTGACAACATTCAGAACAACCTTAATGAGGGAGACTTTTTGGTCTGTTGTGTTCCTTCTGCAGTAGTAATGACCAAAATCATCTGCTGTGACGTTCTTTATGACCAGAGAATAGTTTGCTGTAACACTCAGTCTGCCTGATTTAGCTTTAGCTTCCTCTGTGAAAATCCCTTGTTTGAACAACGATACGTTTTTGCTTCCTGGATGATCAAACCTCCATTCTATTCTGTCACGGTTATTTTTCTCTTGTGTTCCTTTTGCACAGGGTAAAGTGACTTCATCATCGACTTTAACAGTGAAGAAAGCTCGTTCTTGCCTAGCAGCTGCTGCAGTGAAAACATGGAAGACTGTGTCACAAATTACTGCCTACAAGTAGGTTAAGATCAAGATTTAACACAGGCTTATTAGAATGTCTCAGCTTCTGCTTTTAGGCAACAAACAAATCATAATAAATATTAAACACTCTCTAGTAACATGTTTAATGGCCCTCCTAAATACTGTTAAATGGGTGTTTTCTTTTAGCTTATTTCTTACCTGTGAACTGAAGAATCAGAATTAGAAATAAAGGCATGAAAGTCAGTCCAAATGAAGTCATCATGCTTCTGTCTCTTCATACCTTCACTATTGACTGAGGCTGTAAAGCAGCTTCTTTTAAACATGACATAGCCCGTGTGGTTTATGGAGGTGTGATTTTTCTAATAGTGACTCAGAGGATGTTGTTTTTCTCACATCATTCGCTTCATTA
>NW_015151692.1:149269-156818 GCF_000732505.1 Cyprinodon variegatus
CACTGGTGACAACATTCAGATCAACCTTAATGAGGGGGACTTTTTGGTCTGTTGTGTTCCTTCTGCAGTAGTAAAGACCAAAATCATCTGCTGTGACATTCTTAATGACCAGAGAATAGTTTGCTGTAACACTCAGTCTGCCTGATTTAGCTTTAGCTTCCTCTGTGAAAATCCCTTTGAACAACGATACGTTTTTGCTTCCTGGATGACCAAACCACCATTCTATTCTGTCAGGGTTATCTTTCTCTTGTGTTCCATTTGCACAGGGTAAAGTGACCTCATGACCGACTTTAACAGTGAAGAAAGCTCGTTGTTGCCCAGCAGCTGCTGCAGTGAAAACATGGAAGACTGTGTCACAAATTACTGCCTACAAGTAGATTAAGATCAAGATTTAACACAAGCTTATTAGAACGTCTCAGCTTCTGCTTTTAGGCAACAAACAAATCATAATAAATATTAAACACTCTCTAGTAACATATTTGATGGCCCTCCTAAATACCGTTAAATGGGTGTTTTCTTTTAGATTATTTCTTACCTGTGAACTGAAGAATCAGAATTAGAAATAAAGGCATGAAAATCAGTCCAAATGAAGTCATCATGCTTCTGTCTCTTCATACCTTCACTATTGACTGAGGCTGTAAAGCAGCTTCTTTTAAACATGACATAGCCCATGTGGTTTATGGAGGTGTGATTTTTCTAATAGTGACTCAGAGGATGTTGTTTTTCTCACATCATTCGCTTCATTATAATACTTAAAATCTTTAAGAATATTTTTTAAAACTGACAGCGGGTAGAAAAGAGATTATGTTACCACAAAATCAGCATAAATGTAGAACAAGAACATGAGTCTCTAACCATGAAACATTTCAGTAAAACTAATAGATTTATGCCTAACTGCAGTTTGTTTGGTCGCACCGTAAAAGCTACTAAAGCATTAGAATAAATTATGTTAGATTTAAGCTTTTTTAAATGAAAATATGTCATTATTCAGCCAGGAAAACCTAAACTTTTATTAATGTTTTATTTAGATTTTGTGTTCTGTGTATCATGCCTAATGCAGCAACCACAGCCAACTTCCTCTCTGGTAGCTCATTTTCTCAGCATGTAAGCTTTAAAAGGAAGTTAACTCAGTCTCTATATTTAAAAACATACCCGGTAACATACAGAAGCTGCACCACCAGATCTGTTTCCATTAAAGCACATAGTTCATGCTCACAACCACAAACACGTCATCCCATGGTACTAAAGTGAGGGGGGTTTTTTATGCTGCACCAATTG
This sequence comes from Cyprinodon variegatus, assembly GCF_000732505.1. Lineage (NCBI taxonomy): Eukaryota > Metazoa > Chordata > Actinopteri > Cyprinodontiformes > Cyprinodontidae > Cyprinodon > Cyprinodon variegatus. The sequence continues at coordinate 150,548 of NW_015151692.1, forward strand.
ACCAATCAAAGCTAAGTGGATCGTGGGAGGCTTTCATTTGGTTAATTTGTTCCTTTTGACACATTCTCTGACATCACACAACTGATCATAAAATTGTAGCAAAAAGACTTTCCTATTTCCTCAAGCACATACAGGGTTAATGATAGAAGTAAGTAGCTGGATAAGGGGTGGAGATAATATAATCAATATAGGGGAGGGATTACGTCTCCGGTGGGGATGGGGGGGTGGAGGGATGAGGACTTCAGAAAGGCTTCGGGTCTGGCTCCCTGTCTCGGGCCTGGTCCGTGCCGTCCCCTGGTGGGGGCTTCGTACAGGGTGGGGGGTCTGCATGGTACGTGGGGGCTGGCTGGCAGGAGTTGTCTCCCCCCCTTTTCTTTTTTTTTGGATGGACAAGATGGGGTTGGGGGGGCGGTGTCGGCCCTGTGGCCAGCTGGCCTGTGGGCCCTGCTGCCAGTCCCTGGCCCCCAGGCTATGGTGGTGCGACTGGTGGGGCCCCCCTCTCCGGTGGGGCTCTCGGGGAACAGGGGGGGCCTATTGGAGTCAGGGGGGGGAGCTGGCTCCCTGGGAGTGCAGTTAGCACCCCAGTCCTTTGCTCACTATCCCCGGATTCCTCCCTCTGCCTGCTCCATCACACTGCCACACATGTAGGTTTTTGGGGAGGGGGTCATTATTGGAGGGACCCACCCTCTGATGATGTCCCCCACCCAAATTTTATTTTACGTTTTAGACACTTCCATCTACAAACATTTTCACAACACACACCTATATTGGGCATTGTCTGGGGGGGTGGGGTCAAGGGCACCCGGGGGGGCTTATCTCATGGGCCTCACCACGGNTGATTTTGTAATAGGGACTCAGAGGTTGTTTTGTTTTTCCTTTCATTCACTTTATTACTATCGTGCCTCATAGAGCCTCATCATGTGTCCTGTGTCTTGTAGTATACAGGTAGTTACAAGGGTTAATCAGCCTTTCATGACCACCTACTGATCTGGAATCATATGGCTGGATGAAAATCAAACATTTTACAATTCCGCCCGCCCTCGTAGGGAGAATGAGGGCTTACTGCTGTTGGAGCAGAGCTACAAGCATCTATGACCCAATTTACCTCAACCTCACACACTGCACATGTGCAAACAAGGGAGTTCCACTTTACTGTCAGATAGACGAGTCTGACCAGCGATAATCTCTGTACTGCGCTGAGTGCAAGGTGAGGTATTTGGATTTACAGTGTGAGCATTTAGATGGCATCAGAGAATTAGGCCCTTGGTGTAAGAACATATATGATGAGCTGTGGACTTTTAAACCAATACAGTGTATTAAATACAAGCCCTAAGAGTGGAAGTTTATTGCTCTCTTGTTTTGGAGATCGTTTCAGGTATCTGCTCTTCACTCATGCTTATTTTTTATTGCAAAATGCTTGATAGTTAAGGTTTGTATAGTATTCACAAACAGCAGCCACACAGCATGTTTATGTGTTACTGCTCCCTCCTCCTGAATACAGTGGTTTCCATGGGGACCATAAATAAAGACTGGCCCACACTGAAAGCTAAACACTCTTTCTGCTAATGGGATGCCTCATCTCTGGTTCAAGCTTGCACACCAAAACAGAAATGCAAGCATCAGACAGAATTCCGGTGAATTTCAGAATAAAATCAACCCATGCTAACTTTACTAGTGAAAGCAACAAGGTAAAACAGGACAAAGGCTGTTGTTAAAAAGTGGTCCGTGTTCTCACCTTTATGGCTGAAGGTGAACAGTTGGTCATTTCTATCATAAACAGCTGTAACTTTGCACTTTAATAACTCATAAAACTTTGAATGAATGAGCTGAGATGATGGGATTGTGAGAACTGCTGAGCAGGAAGTTGATGTGTTCTTGTCTAGAGATATTTTCTTTTTGCCATCATACAGCCACACCACTGTATGTTTGCAGACGGGAGGAGCTGACACAGTGCAGTTAAAGGTGACTTCCTCATTGTTCTTCTGTTCAGTCACTGGAAAGATGGAGATAGTAAAAAAAGACAAGAGTAAATCCAGCTTCATTGCTGAATTAATAAGGGACACTTTGACTGAATAACAGTCTAATATAAATACTCACTGGTGACAACATTCAAATCAACCTTAATAAGGCTGACTGTTTCGTCTGTTGTGCTCCTTCTGCAGTAGTAATGACCAAAATCATCTGCTGTGACTTTCTTAATGACCAGAGAATAGTTTGCTGTAACACTCAGTCTGCCTGATTTAGCTTTAGCTTCCTCTGTGAAAATCCCTCGTCTGAACAACGATACGGTTTTGCTTCCTGGATGATCAAACCACCATTCTATTCTGTCACGGTTATCTGTCTCTTGTCCTCCATTTGCACAGGACAAAGTGACCTCATGACCGACTTTAACAGTGAAGGAAGCTCGTTGTTGCCCAGCAGCTGCTGCAGTGAAAACATGGGAGACTGTGTCACAAATTACTGCCTACAAGTAGATTAAGATCAAGATTTAACACAAGCTTATTAAATGGTAAATGGCATGTACTTATATAGCGCCTTTATTCAAGTTAGGAGACTTGACCAAAGCGCTTTACACTACATTCATTCACCCATTCACACACACACTCACACACTGACAAGCTTATTAGAACGTCTCAGCTTCTGGTTTAAGGCCACAAACAAAATATAATAAATATTAAACACTCTCTAGTAACATGTTTAATAGGTACCTAAATATTGTTAAATGGACGTTTTTTTAAAATATTATTTCTTACCTGTGAACTGAAGAATCAGAATTAGAAATAAAGGCATTAAAATCAGTCCAAATGAAGTCATCATGCTTCTGTCTCTTCATACCTAAACTAATGACTGAGGCTGTAAAGCAGCTTCTTTTAAACATAAACACGTGACACAGCCCATGTGGTTTATGGAGGTGTGATTTTTGTAATAGTGACAGAGAGGATGTTGTTTTTCTCACATCATTCACTTCATTATAATACTTAAAATATTCTTAAATATTTTTAAAACTGACAGCTATTAGAAAAGAGAGCATAGATGTAAGACAAGAACATGAGTCTCTAAACATGAAACATTTCAGTAAAACTAACAGATTTGTGCCTAACTGCAGTTTGTTTGGTCGCAACGTAAAAGCTACTTAAGCATTAGAATATTATAATTATGTTAGATTTAAGCTTTTTTAAATGAAAATATGTCATTATTCAGCCAGGAAAACCAAAACTTTTATTAATGTTTTATTTAGATTTTGTGTTCTGTGTATCATGCCTAATGCAGCAACCACAGCCAACTTCCTCTCTGGTAGCTCATTTTCTCAGCATGTAAGCTTTAAAAGGAAGTTAACTCAGTCTCTATATTTAAAAACATAACCGGTGACATACAGAAGCTCTACCACCAGATTTGTTTCCATTTAAGCACATAGCTCATGCTCACAACCACAAATACGTCATCCCATGGTACTAAAGTGAGGGGTTTTTTTCTGCTGCACCAATTGACCAATCAAAGCTAAGTGGATCGTGGGAGGCTTTCCTTTGGCTAATTTGTTCCTTTTGACAGATTCTCTGACATCACACAACTGATCATAAAATTGTAGCAAAAAGACTTTCCTATTTCCTCAAGCACATACAGGGTTAATGATAGAAGGGCCCTGTGGTCGGCTTATTTTATGGGCCTCATCGGCCTCCTCCATCCCCTCTCGCATCTAGACATTGAGGGTTCAGGGTTGTCGAAGGGGGGGGTGCCCTGGCACTGTCTATCTCCCGGAGGGGGGGTGGACTGTGCCGGACACCCCCTATTGGTACTCCCAGTTTTAATTACATCTGAGGGAGGATCGGGGTCTTCTTACACCCCTGTTCTCCGGCTGCCGCCTGGAGTCTGTATCATCCATTGCTGGTGGTGGTCTGGTCCGTGTGCGGGGTGGGGGGCCGGGTTCGAAGCAGGAATGAGATGGGTTGTTGTGGCGGTGTCGCCGCCCCCCCCCCCATCCCGATTTTAGGTTCACTTATTGGGTCATCCGATAGTCCCGGGACCAACCACCGGTGCCGCCGGGTCTTTGGTGCATGATGCGAGTGGGGGCACGAGATTGAGAGTGTTTTTTTTTTTGTTTTTTTTTCTCTCCCAGGTTGGGGTGTCAACTGCACCCTTTCCCAAATACATCTCAAGTCTCCGCTAAGTTCGGAGCCCATTCCCCCTGTCCTGCTCTCCCTCCGCTGGCTGGCGTCAGGGCTCGCCGGTGCACTCGTGGAGCTCGGGGTCTGGGGTTGGATGCCCGGGTGGCTGCTGGCTCATTCCTGGCGGCCTCTCCATGGGCCCTGGCCGGCCGGGGACTTGCTGGGCCACCTGTCTGGGGGTCGGGCGCCCCTAGGGCCTCGAATCCCTGGGGCCCAGGACTGGATTCACTTCGGGGTGAGGCTGGGTGTTGTTCGGGGATTTTCAGTTCTGGGGCCGGTGACTTCGCTTCGATGCCTGTTCCTTGGCGATGCTTTTTCCGATGCCGGTTTTGTGGTATCGGGGAGGAGGAGAGTTGCAATACATTATGAGGTGCAGGTCTTGGGTTTTGTTTTGGGCTCTGGTTTTTCCGTTTGCATTTCTCCTCTTGCATAGGGGAATTTTTATTTATTTAATTTTTATATTTATTTATTTATTTTTTTTATTTTTTTATTTTTCTTTTCGGTGGGGGGGAGCGGTTGCGGGTGGGTCGGTGTCCACTGTCGCATTGTGCGGGCCTTTCTGCTTGGCGGGCGGGCCCGTTGTGTGGTGGTCTGGGCGGCTCCGGCAGGGGTGGTGTTGGGGGGCTGGTGTGGATGGGCTGGCTGATTGGGGTTTCGGGTGGGTTTTCCCACTTGGAGGCATGGTGGAACTGCTTTGTTCCCGCTGATCGCGGTGGGTGTGGCTGCCTGGTGGGTGGGGGGTGAAGTGGCTCCGGCCGGCGCGCGTCGGGAGGGGAAGGGCGGTGGAGCTGCTTCGGTCCGTGTCGGGGGCTGTTGTGAGTGGCAGGGGGGGGCGGCGGACACACAAACCTGTGTGTTTTTCCTGGGTGGTGCGGTCATGTTGGGTGTTGCGGCCGGTCGCCAAGGCTTGGTGCCGGAGGACGGGGCATGTTTCGGTGCTCTGTGGGGCGTTTCGGTCTGTGCCGTGGGGGGGGCGGTGTTCGGTGCCCGGCCCTACTTCAGGATGGCGGCATGCTGTGGCTGGGGGGCTTCTTCGGGGCTGTCTCTCCTCCTCCCTTGGTGGGGGTCTGATTTCCGGGGCTGGCCCCTCCTTGGTGCCTTCGCTCTTGGNGTTTGTGGAGTATTCACTGTGTTCTAATTCAAAGGATACTAATCAGCAAATGCTGAAATACTCTCATACTTTAAAATGTATAAATTTTTTCTATATTATGGATCCTGGTTTAAATTGGTCACTGATCGGTCATCCCTGGCACAGCACCTCCTAAAAAGTCTCTGAGGCCTCAGAACCAGAACATCTTTCCTTTAACACCTGTTGTAGAACCTTTCTAAGAAAAAATGGGTTGTTAGCATCAACAACTATAGTTAAACTAATAGAAATGAGCCTATCTTCCAAAATTTAGTCCTGTTTCTCTCCTAGACAAGGCCATGAGCTCAGCTTTAGCTCATAATAACTCTGTGTGCTCTTTTGCCTCCTGTTTTCCTCAGCTCATATCTTATCTGCTCCATTGTTTCCTTCTTAGACAGCACCACCTGGAGCTAGTTTATCATTACCTTCCCCAGCATAGAACGTTTTTATGAATCATTTCTCTGAACTTCCTGTTAAAAAGTTATTTTTTCTCTCAACTGTTGCAGTATGCATGCGGGTGAGGGATTGATTTAAAGTAAAATACACAATGCAAGCAACCATCCACCATCAAAATATGCTGATACCCAATGCATTTAGCTGGGTTTTTTTTAATCAGAAAACCTCTGACCAACCTGTCTATATGATTTGATGGAATTGTTTCTGTAAAGCACCTTTAGTAAAGTAACTAAATTAACTAGATTACAACAGAACTTTCGGCCTTGCCAGTGGAACTGACCAGACAGCATAGTATCTGCACCCAAGTTGAATCCTGATCTCCTGATCCATTAAAGGTAGCTATAAATTTTGGTAACATAACTGATGAGCAACTGGCTTGAAAGATCAGGCCCCAAATGGGCTTTCAACTTTGAAAGCTCCTGCAAATGGCAACTTAAGCAGGTTCAGATGGATGGTCGGAGCAACTCTGAGCAAAAAAATAAATTCTTGTCTCATTGAGGAGGTTTGGTACAGCTCAACTCCATGT
>NW_015151692.1:156828-161502 GCF_000732505.1 Cyprinodon variegatus
TTAAAAAGAGAAAGGCCATAATTGCCACCCAGCTCCTGTTGAAGTTTATGATAAACCCCCAGCCTTAACCACAGTAAGGTCCTCTTAATTCTTATGTCCCCTGCACTGGAAACTGTACAGATGGGTCAGATAGTGGTGATGCATATGGTCTTCTTTCAGCCTAGCAAAAACACTGGAGCACCACCTGGTCTTTAGGAATTAAAAGCACAACAGCTGTAAGTCTTTATAAGTTATTTTATCGAAATTTTGCTGGTGAAGTGGTATAGAAGAATACATTGAATAAATGAGTGCATTTACAAAAATGAATGCTATCACACATAAACAAAAGAAACACAGACAACCCTTCAAAACCTAAGAATTTATTGATTTATAGTTACAACGCTTCAGTTAAAAAACTCTCTAGATGGACAATTAAAAATTAGCTAAACTTACGTCATACGAATCACAAGAAAACTAACCAACTTGAAAAAGAAAGGCAAATAACTGCAGAGTTAATATAAAAAAAAGAAAAGTTGTTATGAAAACTATTAAAAATTCAAATCAAGAAGAGTCATCCTGGGAAACTATAAGTAATGTAATAACAAATACTGTTAATAGCTTGTTTTTATTTCCTAAACTAAAATAGCTCGAATACATTTTTTATATACATTTTTTCTTACACCAACATGAGGGCAAAAGGTAGTACATATCTTCAGTTCTCAGTCCCATTGCAATGCTGTCATTTTTGGCTCCTCATCCGTTTCCTTCACCCATGAGGAAGTCATAGGGGAGGTATTTGACAGGGTCTTTAAGTTTTTCAAACTCAGGGATCAGAGCAACCATTCCCAGTTATAGCTCTTAATGAAAGTGAAGCCCTTCCTGCCCAGACCAATTAAAAAAAATTATAAAAATAATGTGTTCATTACCTCAAGTTTGGATTCTAATTCCACAGAAATGAGTTAATTCATCCTCCACAAGCTTCAGTTAATATAAAATGAAGGGCCCTGCCTCTCTCTATTGCTCCGATACATACAGGATAGACTTTAAGGTCCTACATTTTTTCTTTTAAAGACCATCAATGCCCATTCTCCAGCCTACATGACGGAGCTCTTACCCACCACAAATAGAGCATGCTGTAAATAGGAGGATCGTTGGTTTACTGCTGTTGTCTTAAAGCTGTAGAGCTCCTTACTAACAGACTAACAATCAATCACTGAGCCAGCAGGTTTTAGTTCAGAGCTGGAAACACATCTGCTCAGATGCTCAGTTACCATATAGTTTGGTTTAATTTTTTTATGTAATAATTATCTGGATGTTTTTTCATTTAGATAATATATTATATGACTTATAAGAAAAATCCAAAAATGTTCAAATGCATTTTATGATTTCTTTTTTACTTTTATTCCAGCTTGTTCTAATGCTCTCCACGTATAAATTACTATCAGCACCATTTGGATTATTGAAAAATTATATATGAATAAACTTTGATATTTATGTGTTTTTTGTGCTGTAGTTTTAGAAAAAAATTAATCAGTCTAATATGATGGATGCAGAAGGCTCTCTTGTATTTCCATACACCACAGTCTCTTCCTGCTGCAGACCACCATCCCCTTATTGGAAAACACACAGTGGGTTAGCAATATGGATTTAGTTATGGATTTTCTGTTTCTTAAAATATTTTTCTCTTCATAAATTTTTCTTCATCAATTAACTTGAATCAGAAATCATGTTCTTACAACATATGCCAAATTTTGTATATATATATATTTAAATACAATTAATTATAACAGATGCAATAGTGTATTCTACCCGTGATGTATTTTTTGTGAATTCAGTATCCAGACCAATTGTGTTTTGCCTCAACAATCAAAATTATATGTTATCAATGTTTCTAAGAACTTTTGGGATGTTCTTACTTTGCCTTTTCCTCCATATAGTAACTGATACAACACATATGTGAAGTACTGCTACACCCACAAGTACAATGATGTATCTCAGGAAGGAAAAATCACCTGGAATTAAAAGAAAACACTTTGATCAAAGTTGATCAGTGATAATCCCCAATCCAGACTCAGGCTAGGTTAATTTCTGCATGTGGGATAAAAAAGAAAAACAACCAAAAAAAGTAAACAAACAATCTTTTCATTGTGTTCTGCTGTGCATTGTTCTGTACTTTTTTGTCATTCTAACCCCTAAAAAATCCAACCTTATTAATTATTTCAGCACGACTAGAGAATTTAACAGAAGAAATACTTTTGTTTTTATAGTTAGTTTGTCATTTAAAGAACTAGCAAAGTGCAAAATATACCAAACAACAAAGTGATTGTGACATTTGAGATAACAGGTGAGAAATAAAGTTGGATACTTTGTGTTTTGAATTAAAGTTGTTTATAAAAAGTGCATCATCACATCATCTGCTGTCACGTTGTTTATGACTGGAGAAGTTCGCAGTAACACTCAGGCTGTGTCCGAATATCCATCCTAACCCCTTACCCCTCAATCACTATATAGAGCGGATGTCATGATCTGGTCTGTTTGCTCTCCCTTAATTGGTTATTTCTTTCACCTGTCGTTTTCTCTCCCTCCCTCAATTATCATTTATTCCTCTCACCTGTTTCCTTTGGTTTATATTCTGTTCAGCCTGAGCATTCGGGGCCATTGTTTTTCTGCTTGTCTGTCCGTTCTGTTTGTTTCATGGTTCATGTTTTGGATCCTGGCGGCAAGTGGAAAGAGGTTTTTGTGTCTGTCTCGTCTCCTGCTCGTCCACTGTTCCTCCCCTGCTGAGTCCTCAAAGTTTTTTTTTTTTTTTACAGTGTCCTGTCTGGCAAGGTGGCAATAAGAATAATTGTCTTGATGCCAAAAGGAGCCCAACAGATTTTACTTTCACAAGTGGAGCAGTATGGCAATTGCCATACTGCTCCACTTGTTTCATGCATATAAATTGCTTTATTATAATTATGCAGGGAGTTTTACAGTTNTCTCCTGCCAGTTCTGCATTCTTCATGGTTTCAGCATCTTGAAAGCTGGGCAGGGTTTGCCTCGTCTTGTCGGAATCCGTCCAGCTGGAAACCACCTCCTCCTCTGTGCATGGACTGAACTTTAAGATCAGGGGTACCTTCTGTAGACACCCTGGATGTCTACTGCAAATCTGTATTTTTTTATAAACACCCTTTGAAATATCATACATAGACTGAGTGAGCAAGGGGAGATGGCGTTCTGGAGCTGAAGCAGGAGCAGTGGGAAATAAGTGTGAGAACAGTGGCTGAGTGAACACCAATACGCAGACGAGCCGGCCGGCTATGCCCCGTTCTGTGGCTAAATGTGGTGGACCCACCACATGATTGCTTAAATGGAGGGTTTGGGCTCAGGGTTAGTGCTTAGGGGCCGGTAAGATCAGGCCTTGGAGTCATCTGTCCTCGTTGTTTTCAAAGTCTTTTACAACAGAGGAAAAATATATATTTTTTTGTTATTTCCAAGGTTCATGTCCCCTTTTCCACCAGGAGATTATTTTTGAGCCCATGTCTTCAGGCTAGTTTAATCCTTAACCAGTGGGGAGAGCGTTTCAGCATTTCCCGAGTGATTCTGATTCCTTGATTCCTTTCCTTCTCATCCACCGTCATGGTCTGCTCTGTTAGCTGGCCTTAATTGCTCATGTCACTCACCCGTCTAGTCTGCCCAGTTCTTACTCATCTCTGATCTCATCCACCTGGCGGTTTCCCTTATATCAGGCATCCCCAACCTCGGTCCTCGAGGCCCGCTGTCCTGCAGGTTTTAGAGGTTTCCCTGCTTTAGCACAGCTGATTGCAGTAGACCAAAAGCCTGTTTATCACATTTCAATTAAAATCAGCTGTGCTGGAGCAAGGAAACCTCTAAAACCTGGACAGCGGGCCTCAAGGACCGAGGTTGGGGATGCCTGCCTTATATTCTATCCAGCCCTGCTATATCGGCAGATTATTGTTTGCTTTCTCACTGTGCCCTGTTTGCCTTCTGTGAGTGTCCTATCTGTCAATTATGGTTAGTTCTAAGGTTCATGTCCCCTTTTCCACTAGATTATTTTTTAACTCATGTTTTCAGGCTAGTTTAACCCTTAACCACTGGGGAGAGCGTTTTCCGAGTGATTCTGTTTTCCTGATTCCATTCACTCTCACCCACTGGCCTTGTCTGATCGGCCCGCCTGAACCTCTGTTGGACTCCTGCTGGATTCTGCCTGTCTGTGCATTTCTGTCTGAGCTGGTTGCTTGACGCACAGAACTCAGAACCCGCCTTCACGCTTTGATGGATTCCTGGAACCCGTATCTGTCCGATACTGAGCGAACTGAATTGTTAAACCAGGTAAGTGACTCACTCTAATTATCATCTGTTCAGATGATCATGGTCACTTACCTGTGTTTCTCTTTACAGAATCAGTGATGGGTTGCATCCCGCCCCTGCAGTCGCTGCGGTCGCAGTTCCACAGCAGCAAGCTTCTGTTCTGTCTGTTTTTGTTTTAATAAACATTTTAAAATTTCCTACTTGAATACTGGGCCCATTCTTCCTGTTTCCTGACACAAATATCATGGAAATTCAGATTGTAGGCAAGGTAATCATGATGTTTAAACACCTTTAAACCAACGACAATGCTTTGACTTTCTTTTTATGTTTACTCACAATAATGGTAATTTTTTAACTTTATATCATGGTGGCCTCATCAGTCAG